>NC_134483.1:3992429-4184674 GCF_040206685.1 Ascaphus truei
GTGGAGGAACGCAGCATGCGGGTGTGGGAATTTAGCCAGGGTCTAGGGTTAGAAGGGCGAGTGCGGCAGAGAGAAAGTGGGGCATGTAGATCAAGAGAGGAGGACAAGACAGAGTTGTAGTTCCTGACCAGGTTGTCGGGGTCTGTAGCAGAGCTGAGAGAGGAGAGGAGAGGGAGGAGCGTAAAGTGGACTCAAAGTCAGGTAAGTGAATAGAGCGCAGGTTTCTGCAGAACCGGAGTGTAGATGGAGGTGGAGAAGGGGAGAAGCGAGATAGAGAGAATGAGATGAGATGATGGTCAGAGAGAGGAAAAGGGGAAATGGAGAAATCGGAGAGAGAGAAGTTCTTAGTGAAAACAAGGTCTAAGTAGTGGCCATCCTTGTGGGTGCTGGCTGCAGTCCACTGTTGAAGGCCAAAAGAAGAGGTTAGAGAAAGAAAGTGGGAAGCCCAAAGGAGAGAGGGGTCATCAATGTGGCAATTGAAGTCCCCAAGGAGAAGAACAGGGGAGTCTGAGGAGAGGAAGAAAGAGAGCCAGGATTCAAAGTGAGAGAGAAAGGCAGAATGGGGATGAGTAGATAGATAGATAGATGACCGCCACATGAACAGGGAGAGGAGAGAAAATCTGGACAGTGTGAGCCTCAAAGGAGGGAAAAGCAAGAGAGGGAGGAATAGGAAGGGTTCAGTAATGACAGAGAGAGGAGAGTAGGAGCCCCACGCCTCCACCCCTGCCATCAGTGCGCGGAGTGTGGGAGAAGGAAAGGCCACTGTAGGAGAGGGCAGCTTCCAGAGCAGAGTCAGACTGAGTGAGCCAGGTCTCAGTTATAGCAAAGAGAAGCAGGGAGTGAGAGAGAAAGAAGTCATGCACAGAGAGGAACTTGTTAGAGAGGGAGCGAGCATTCCAAAGGGCACAGGAGAAAGGGAGAGAGGAGGGAGGGTGGCAGGGGATGGGTATGAGGTTGGAGCAGGGTTGCCACCTTCGACTGACGGTCAACCTGGAGATTTTTTTTTTTAAATGACACTGTGTATTCTATTGTATTGTATGTCTTTATTTATATAGCGCCATTAGTGTACATAGCGCTTCACAGTAGTAATACACGTGGTAATCAAATAAATAACAGATAATATAAATAACAGATCATGGGAATAAGTGCTTTAGACATAAAAGTAACATTAAGGAAGAGGAGTCCCTGCCCCGAGGAGCTTACAGTCTAATTGGTAGGTAGGGAGAACGTACAGAGACAGTAGGAGGGAGTTCTGGTAAGTGCGTCTGCAGGGGGCCAAGCATTATGTATCATGTTTAGAATACTGCACTGTGTTGCCATGACAACGGGATGCTATGTAACGTCACGTGGCGTCAAGTTGCCATGACAACGTGGCACTGCATGACGTCGTGACATCATGTGGTGTCTCATTGTCATGGCAACGAGCATCACGTGATGCTGTTACGTCACGTGACGTTCCCGTTGGCATGGCAACACAGCGCCATTTGACGCCGCGCAGCCCTATTGACAGTAGTTGCAGGGGGAGATGGCGGGAGACTGCTATTGCTGGCACTATTGCTGCGTTAATGGTATATGGAATTATACCTTACATCATTTCTATTATTTATAACTAACGCTGATGACAATTGTTGCAAACAGAGTCGTCACTGATCAATATTAATTTATTACAATGGTTTATCTCAGTTTATTTTACTTGAGTTAATTTAACAAAGACCTCATTGCTATCAAAAGGGAGGAACTGAAGCAGCTTTACTGTAAAGAGAGAGAGGGGGAGAAGAGAGAGAGAGGGGGAGGAGAAGAGAGAGAGAGGGGGGAGGAGAAGAGAGAGAGAGGGGGGGAGGAGAAGAGAGAGAGAGAGGGGAGAGGAGAAGAGAGAGAGAGAGAGGGGGGGAGGAGAAGAGAGAGAGAGAGAGAGAGAGAGAGGGGGGAGGAGAAGAGAGAGAGAGGGGGGAGGAGAAGAGAGAGAGAGGGGGGGGAGGAGAAGAGAGAGAGAGGGGGGGAGGAGAAGAGAGAGAGAGGGGGGAGGAGAAGAGAGAGAGGGGGGGAGAAGAAGAGAGAGAGGGGGGGGAGATGAGAGAGAGAGGGGGGGAGAAGAGAGAGAGAGAGAGAGAGGGGGGAGGAGAAGAGAGAGAGGGGGGGGGAGGAGAAGAGAGAGAGAGAGGGGGGGAGGAGAAGAGAGAGAGAGAGGGGGAGAGGAGAAGAGAGAGAGAGGGGGGAGAAGAGAGAGAGGGGGGGAGAAGAAGAGAGAGAAGGGGGGAGATGAGAGAGAGAGGGGGGGAGAAGAGAGAGAGAGGGGAGAAGAGAGAGAGAGGGGAGAAGAGAGAGAGAGAGAGAGAGAGAGGGAGGAGAAGAGAGAGAGGGGGAGAAGAGAGAGAGAGGAGGAGAAGAGAGAGAGGGGGAGAAGAGAGAGAGAGGAGAGAAGAGATAGAGGGGGAGAAAAGGGAGAAGAGAGAGGAGCGGAGAAGAGAGAGGGGGGGAAGAGAGAGGGGGGAGAAGAGAGAGAGAGGGAGAAGAGGGCAGAAGAGAGAGAGAGAAGAGGGCAGAAGAGAGAGGGGGGAGAAGGAAGAGAGGAGGTAAGATACATGGGGGGGGGTGTCTGTTCTCTAGCAGGGTTTCTAAGAATGTTACTGTGTTGCTTATGTCAATCGATCTTGTCTAATAAAAACTACAACTCCCATGATCCCCTACCTGTGAGCATGTGCAGTAGAGCATAGGGCTGTGACCCGGATGTAGTAGGCAGTGAAGTGCACACAGATAGTCCCGTGAGAAATGCAAAGGATCTGTGAGTGATGCAGCAATGAGAAGTCACTTACTGTGCTGCCCTGTCTGCAACAACCCGCCCACCCGGAGATTTCAGGGACAAACCCGTAGCCCGGAGAAGGGGATGCCAAACCCGAAGTCTCCGGGTGAAACCCGGAGAGGTGGCAACCCCTGGTTGGAGGGGTTGACACCAGAAAGAGTAGATGCTGCAGTTGGCAGGCAAGGACGAGCGCATGTAGGAATAAGACAGGGACCAGGATTGGGAGAGATATCCCCAGAAGCAAGGAGGAGAAGCATGGATAGGAAAAGGTGGAATCCATACGGCAGAACATCCCTCTGTTTCTTCCTCCCATCCTACACCTCTTCCTAACTCTCCTCCTGCCTTCCTTGACTCTTTTTCCACTGTCTCAGAGGAGGATGTGTCGCTGTTGATCGCCTCCTATCCCTCTACCACTTGCCCTCCCATCTCCTAAAACCTCTAGCTCCTACTATAATCCCTACGCTCACACACATTTTTAACTCCTCCCTCTGCTCTGGAACCTTTCCATCCTCCTTCAAACATGCAACAGTCATACCATTACTCAAGAACAACAAGCTTGACCCTACCTGTCTTTCTAACTATCGACCTGTCTCCCTCCTGCCTTTTGCCTCTAAACTCCTTGAACGTCTTGTATTCTCTCGCTTGCTCCATTTTCTCAACACCTATTCTCTCCTAGACCCTCTACAATCTGGCTTCCGCACTGCTCACTCCACCGAAACAGCCCTCACTAAAATAACTGATGACCTCCATGCTGCCAAAGACAGAGGTCATTACACTCTGCTCATATTACTCGACCTCTCTGCAGCATTTGACACAGTGGACCACCCTCTTCTCCTCCACATTCTCCATACTCTAGGTATTCGGAACAAAGCTCTATCCTGGATCTCATCCTACCTCTCCCATCGTACTTTCAGTGTCTCTTCTGCTAACACCTCCTCTTCCTCTATTGATCTCTCTGTGGGGGTACCCCAGGGCTCTGTCCTGGGACCTCTTCTATTTTCTCTGTACACACTCTCTCTAGGTGACCTAATAACATCTTTTGGGTTTAAATATCACCTCTATGCCGACGACACACAAATATACTTTTCAACACCTGTCCTTACACCTGCTGTACAAACCAAAGTTTCTGAATGTCTCTCTGCTATATCATCCTGGATGGCCCTCCGCCGCCTTAAACTCAACATGGCTAAAACAGAGCTCCTTAAACTTCCTCCTAAACCTGGCCCTACTACCTCCTTCCACATTACTGTTGGAACTACAATCATTCACCCAGTAGCCCAAGCACGCTGCCTAGGGGTCACACTCGACTCCTCTCTCACATTCGCCCCTCACATTCAAAACATTTCTAAAACTTGTCGCTTTTTCCTCCGCAATATAACAAAGATACGCCCTTTCCTCTGTTGCTCGACTGCTAAAACTCTGACTCAGGCCCTCATTCTCTCCCGTCTTGATTACTGTAACCTCCTGCTGTCCGGCCTTCCTGCCTCTCACCTGTCTCCCCTACAATCTATCCTAAACGCTGCTGCCAGAATCACTCTACTCTTTCCTAGATCTGTCTCAGCATCTCCCCTCATGAAAACCCTCTCCTGGCTTCCGATCAAATCCCGCATCTCACATTCCATTCTTCTCCTCACTTTTAAAGCTTTACACTCTTCTGCCCCTCCTTACATCTCAGCCCTAATTTCTCGTTATGCACCATCCAGACTCTTGCGTTCTTCTCAAGGATGTCTTCTTTCTACCCCCTTTGTATCTAAAGCCCTCTCCCGCCTTAAACCTTTCTCACTTTCTGCCCCACACCTCTGGAATGCCCTTCCCCTCAGTACCCAACTAGCACCCTCTCTATCCACCTTTAAGACCCACCTTAAGACACACTTGCTTAAAGAAGCATATGAATAGCACTGTGGATATTCTGAACACGATACATAAAGCTTGGCCCTCTGCAGACGCACTTACCAGAACTCCCTCCTACTGTCTCTGTACGTTCTACCTACCAATTAGACTGTAAGCTCCTCGGGGCAGGGACTCCTCTTCCGAAATGTTACCTTTATGTCTAAAGCACTTATTCCCATGATCTGTTATTTATATTATCTGTTATTTATTTGATTACCCCATGTATTACTACTGTGAAACGCTATGTACATTAATGGCACTATATAAATAAAGACATACAATACAATACGATAGAAAGAGAATGTGTGAGGAGGATTTGTAGGGGTGTTTTTTTAGTGCAGGGTGTATAGCTGTATGGTGTCAGAGGACGCAGGTAAGAAAGGAGTTCATGTGAACAGAGAAGTGGTGAAGGAAGGAGAGATGGAGATATATGAATAGAGTTGGAGACATACTGAGGCTGGTAAAAAGAAGTGCATACAGAGCAAATCAGGTATGCGTTGTTTATTTATATGGAAATGAACGCCTACAATATAATAATCATACAGATTTACCAGGCTGCAGAGATATTCACAGAGATATACATACGTACAAGAAAGAGACACAGAGATACATACAAGAAAGAGACACAGAGAAACATACAAGAAAGAGACACAGAGATACATACAAGAAAGAGACACCGAGATACATACAGGAAAAAGACACAGAGATACATACAAGAAAGAGACACAGAGATACATACAAGAAAGAGACACAGCGATACAGACAAGAAAGAGACAGAGGGACACATACAAGAAAGATACACAGGGATACATATAAGAAAGAGACACAGAGATACATACAGGAAAAAGACACAGAGATACATACAGGAAAGAGACACAGAGATACATACAGGAAAGAGACACAGAGATACATACAAGAAAGAGACACAGAGATACATACTGTACAAGAAAGAGACACAAAGATACATACAAGAAAGAGACACAGAGATACAGACAAGAAAGAGACAGAGGGATACATACAAGAAAGAGATACAGAGATACATATAAGAAAGAGACACAGGGACACATACAAGAAAGATACACAGGGATACATATAAGAAAGAGACACAGAGATACATACAGGAAAAAGACACAGAGATACATACAGGAAAGAGACACAGAGATACATACAGGAAAGAGACACAGAGATACATACAAGAAAGAGACACAGAGATACATACTGTACAAGAAAGAGACACAAAGATACATACAAGAAAGAGACACAGAGATACAGACAAGAAAGAGACAGAGGGATACATACAAGAAAGAGACACAGAGATACATATAAGAAAGAGACACAGGGACACATACAAGAAAGATACACAGGGATACATATAAGAAAGAGACACAGAGATACATACAGGAAAAAGACACAGAGATACATACAGGAAAGAGACACAGAGATACATACAGGAAAGAGACACAGAGATACATACAGGAAAGAGACACAGAGATACATACAAGAAAGAGACACAGAGATACATACAAGAAAGAGACACAGAGATACAGACAAGAAAGAGACAGAGGGATACATACAAGAAAGAGACACAGAGATACATATAAGAAAGAGACACAGAGATACATACAGGAAAAAGACACAGAGATACATACAGAAAAGAGACACAGAGATACATACAGGAAAGAGACACAGAGATACATACAGGAAAGAGACACAGAGATACATACAGGAAAGAGACACAGAGATACATACAAGAAAGAGACAGAGGGATACATACAAGAAAGATACACAGGGATACATATAAGAAAGAGACACAGCGATACAGACAAGAAAGAGACACAGAGATACATACAAGAAAGAGACACAGAGATACATACAGAAAAGAGACACAGAGATACATACAGGAAAGAGACACAGAGATACATACAGGAAAGAGACACAGAGATACATACAGGAAAGAGACACAGAGATACATACAAGAAAGAGACAGAGGGATACATACAAGAAAGATACACAGGGATACATATAAGAAAGAGACACAGCGATACAGACAAGAAAGATACACAGGGATACATATAAGAAAGAGACACAGAGATACATACAGGAAAGAGACACAGAGATACATATAAGAAAGATACACAGAGATACATACAAGAAAGATACACAGGGATACATATAAGAAAGAGACACAGAGATACATACAGGAAAGAGACACAGAGATACATACAGGAAAGAGACACAGAGATACATACAGGAAAGAGACACAGAGATACGTACAGGAAAGAGACACAGAGATACGTACAGGAAAGAGACACAGAGATACATACAGGAAAGAGACACAGAGATACATATAAGAAAGATACACAGGGATACATATAAGAAAGATACACAGAGAAACATACAAGAAAGAGACACAGAGATATATACAAGAAAGAGACACCGAGATACATACAGGAAAGAGACACATAGATCCCACCCCACAAAAAAGACAAGATACACATTGGATATGTGTGAAAACTTTACTACAAGTCAAACTGTACAGGTGCGCTAACGAGTACTCTAAAACTTGCCTTAATCTTGCCTTGGAAAATCTGGGGCAATCACCAACAAAATCAAGGTACATGCTGGGTACATGCTGGGTACATGCTGGGTACATGCTGGGTACATGCTGCAAACATTTCAGTGACATTTCTGCAGAGACTAATGGCCCATCGGATAAATACAGCAGGGGTCCCTGGTAGTCCCATTCAGTTTGAATGCCAGGGACCCCCGCTATTAATCCAATGTCTGTCTGCAGAAATGTCACTGACATGTTGCAGCATGTACCCAGCATGTGCCCGGCATGTACCCGGCATGTACCCAGCATGTACCCAGCATGCACCCAGGATGCACCCGGCATGTACCCGGCATGTACCCAGCACGTATCCAGCGTGTACCCAGCATGTACCCAGCATGTACCCAGCATGTGCCCTGCATGTACCCGGCATGTACCCGGCATGTACCCAGCACTTACCCAGCACGTACCCAGCACGTACCCAGCATGTACCCGGCATGTACCCGGCATGTACCCGGCATGTGCCCTGCATGTACCCAGCATGTACCCGGCATGTGCCCGGCATGTGCCCGGCATGTACCCGGCATGTACCCGGCATGTACCCGGCATGTACCCAGCATGTACCCAGCGTGTACCCAGCATGTACCCGGCATGTACCCAGCATGTACCCGGCATGTACCGGGTTCTTGTTGGTGATTGCGCCAGATTTGTTTTAGAATACTCGTCGGTACGACAGTACTTTTATCATTCACAAAATAAAACTCAACCCAGTCAGAGTTTGCAAGTGATTCACACAAGTTTAAATGAAGTGAATGTAATTTCTGTGAAAATGCTGTTTGCATAGGACACATACACCTATGCACTTCCTTCACTGCCTCATCTCCCTGCACAGCTCCTACAGGCGATCTCCCTGCACAGAGAGAAGCTGCATCTCCCTGCACAGCTCTTACAGGCAATCTCCCTGCACAGAGACACTGCATCTCCCTGCACAGCTCTTACAGGCGATCTCCCTGCACAGAGACACTGCATCTCCCTGCACAGCTCTTAGAGGCGATCTCCCTGCACAGAGAGAAGCTGCATCTCCCTGCAAAGCTCTTACAGGCGATCTCCCTGCACAGAGAGCTGTATCTCCCTGCACAGATTTTACAGGCGATCTCCCTGCACAGAGAGAGCCGCCTCTCCCTGCACAGCTCTTACAGGAGATCTCCCTGCACAGAGAGAGCTGCATCTCCCTGCACAGAGATAGCTGCATCTCCCTGCACAGCTCTTACAGGAGATCTCTCTGCACAGAGAGTTGCTGCATCTCCCTGCACAGCTCTTACAGGCGATCTCCCTGCACAGAGAGAGCTGCATCTCCCTGCACAGAGAGACCTGCATCTCCCTGCACAGCTCTTACAGGCGATCTCCCTGCACAGCTCTTACAGTTGATCTCCCTGCACAGAGAGAGCTGCATCGCCCTGCACAGCTCTTACAGGCGATCTCCCTGCACAGAGAGAGCTGCATCTCCCTGCACAGCTCTTACAGGTGATCTCCCTGCACAGAGAGAGCTGCATCTCCCTGCACAGCTCTTACAGGAAATCTCCCTGCACAGAGAGAGCTGCATCTCCCTGCACAGAGAGAGCTGCATCTCCCTGCACAGCTCTTACAGGCGATCTCCCTGCACAGAGAAAGCTGCATCTCCCTGCACAGAGAGACCTGCATCTCCCTGCACAGCTCTTACAGGCGATCTCCCTGCACAGCTCTTACAGTTGATCTCCCTGCGCAGAGAGCTGCATCTCCCTGCACAGCTCTTACAGGCGATCTCCCTGCACAGATAGAGCTGCATCTCCCTGCACAGCTCTTACAGGCGATCTCCCTGCACAGAGAGAGCTGCATCTCCCTGCACAGAGAGAGCTGCATCTCCCTGCACAGAGAGAGCTGCATCTCCCTGCACAGAGAGAGCTGCATCTCCCTGCACAGCTCTTACAGGAGATCTCTCTGCACAGAGAGTTGCTGCATCTCCCTGCACAGCTCTTACAGGCGATCTCCCTGCACAGAGAGAGCTGCATCTCCCTGCACAGAGAGACCTGCATCTCCTGCAAAGCTCTTACAGGCAATCTCCCTGCACAGAGAGAGCTGCATCACCCTGCACAGCTCTTACAGGGGATCTCCCTGCACAGAGAGAGCTGCATCTCACTGCACAGCTCTTACAGGCAATCTCCCTGCACAGAGAGAGCTGCATCACCCTGCACAGCTCTTATAGGCGATCTCCCTGCACAGAGAGAGCTGCATCTCCCTGCACAGCTCTTACAGGAAATCTCCCTGCACAGAGAGAGCTGCAACTCCCTGCACAGCTCTTACAGGAGATCTCCCTGCACAGAGAGAGCTGCATCTCCCTGCACAGCTCTTACAGGCGATCGTGCAGTCCTGGTGTAAATTTGAATAACAGTTTATTGAAGCAGGGAGTCTCCGCAGCTGAACCGCATTCATTTCAGCCTCTGGGACCCTCTGCTTCCTGAGATTACAGGCCCCGGTATGGGGTTCCGGTATCTCCTGCGCGTTTAAATGTCCCGGTCACGTGACGCAGGAGATTTAAACGCGCAGGAGATACCGGCACCCTATAATGGGGCCTGTAATCCCAGGAAGCAGGGGGTCCCCGAGGCTCACATTAATGCAGTATATAGCAAGTAGAAAATATTACTTGTGAGCACATCCACGTGCCTCAGACAGGTCTGCAACCCGGCTTCTCGCCATTACATGTGCTCACAAGTAATATGTTTATATGCTATATGCTATACGGTGGAGGGTTTTAGTCACCTTTTCACCCACCATAACCTACATAATGTGTGGTGGAGACCTACTCATGTCTCTAATTGCAAAGCCAGTACAACCAACCTCACATTGAGACCCACAAGGTCAAAACAGTCTGTCTGTCTGTCTGCAGCTCATCCCAGGCTATGTTTAAAAACTGTGTTTAAAGCAACATGAATTGTCTTAAGGGGTTTCCATGTAATGTGGTCTTGAGAGAAAAGGTGGCACTGTGTGCTCATTTGCATGTAAATTCCCAGAATCCCTTGCTGCAGTGGGAGCACTGTATGCTGGGTGATAATGGTGAAAGGCAGGGTTGCAGACCTGTCTGAGACATGTGAATGTGCTCACAAGTGATATTTTTACATGATATATACATAACGTGCGTCTAGGCAATATTGTGCGTAGTGTAAGAAAACTCTTAACATTGAGGTTGTATAACAGTTTGTATCAGGTACGATGAATTGGGGCAGTTATCAGGGTTTTGGTGAAACAGGCATTAAAATGATGTTAGTTTAACTAACCGTTATCTGATGTATCTGCTTCATCTCCTGCAGCATGTATTCTATGAGCTCTCAAGTCACGCGCATGTTCTTTACAGAGACCCAGAGCTCTAGACAGAGACCCTAACCCTGCACTAGCTCCTGATATTGGCCCTGGGGTGTTGTGTCCCATTCCTCACCATGATTTGATCTGCTTATTTCCCCAGCGAGTCAGAAGACCAGTGAGCCGGTGGGGGGAAGCTCTGGTGTGAGGGTAAGTCATGTCGTAGGCTCAGAATCGCACGTTCCAGGCTAATACATGGCTGCTTCACACATCACAAACTCTGACGCTACACTATTATGTGACACCTTTTCCTTCAGAATGTCTCATTTCTGCTTAGACTTAACCTGGTCTGAAGGATCACAGCTCTGTTTACCAATGTTAATGGCATCGTTAGTGCTCCTGCACCTTGTTCTGCCCCTCTGCAGGACAAGGTCATTTCTATCATTCAGCTGAATAGCTGATTCGTAAAGGTCACCCCCACTACAGGCAACAATACTTGAAGGGGTTCCGTCCCTTATAGAGTACTCAGCTGTGTGCCATTAATCACTGGCAGCATATCTTATGCTAACCATATCACACTGGGGATATATACCATTAGCTGCAAAGCACTGATATCAATACTAGGGGGCTCTATCTTCCCCAGTGTTCCCCTCCAGTGCCACCCTCACAGACAGCAGCCCTTTATATTGGGTGATTAAGGTTTACACCATTTATTAACCAGATATCACAGGCAGTTACATACATGACGCATATCTTTGCATCGTCCGCCCAGGTATATTTAGATTTATACCACATAATGTCAACATATATACAGAACGTCCACTAATACACGCTCTGACAATACATATTTACATGGATGTGACATTATCTGCATAGTGGTCCTACCACGGCCCCTCTTCCATATATGTAGGAAGCTATATGTATAGCATTAGATCCTGAAAATCTATCAAGGATCTCCATATGTTCAATCTACAATAACTACTTACAGTTATGTTATCAATTGATTACAGTCACGTGCTGTTTGATATATTTTTTTTTTTTAAACCCCAATTTTTTATTCATTGTTTGCAATAAAGTATTTTAACATTTTCACTATACATTTAAATGTGATAGAGTGCTTATATACTAGGTTTCTTTTCTCTCGTATATACATTTCTATCATTCCCCAATGTGCAGCTAACACACAGTTTATTGTATCAGATTCCGCCTGCAGAGAAGGTCGTCACAGTCTATGCCACAGTGGAGAATCCCGAGGTCCTTGGGAAACCCTTAATCTGCACCAATACTGAGCACTTCTATGAGGAAATTCCAAACTTGCCACTGGTGAGATCTAACTTGCCTTTTAATGGGACAACTCATACAGGGGAATACAACACTTTGCATTGTTTTAGACACAAACTGACGTTATCTTCGAGACTCCCTCAGCTCCACTAAGTGACATAGGAGCTGGATCTGGCATTATCTGCCATATAAGTCAATCGGATCAAGCTCTAATTCACCTTATTGGAGCTTAGTGAATCCCCCCGATGTACTTTACAAGGACGAGCAGCGCATGGAGCACAGTGAGAGGGTCATACTGTCCCAGCCTCAGCAGCCAGCAGCATAGAGTGGTGTGATGATTATGGAGTGACTTTACACAGTGACTACGATACCCATTGGCTACTTCTACCTAGGGCATGACAGGGCATAGCTAAAGGCAGGCGGCTATTTCTAGCATGGGGTTGTCAATGTTCCAAACTGACAAACGGGGTTCATTTGATAATAAGTAGTTTATTGCACTGTATGATCATACTCATTCAAAAGTCTATTAGACTCTCTGCCAGGGAGTGTCCAAGCAGACTCTTTTATACATTTTCGATTCCTATGTCTAAAATGTGTTACTAGGCAGATTATACTAACCACTCCTTAATTCTTAAACCAATCATCTTATAGCTCATTAAACCTGGTTAGAACTGGCCTCAAAACAGCTATGAATAGGTACCTGGTACAATGTCTCACTAGGAATGTGGGCGTTACTTTAGTCACAGTCGTAACTCTACTTAGAAGCGAAACCTCCCATCTACACACCACACACACATTCCTACACACAAAATGGATACTAAAGAGATAACAGACTTTACAAAATGGAACCGGAACATCGCTTTCAATCCTTCTCCAGAGACCCCCCCCCCCAGTCCATTTCAGTAATATATATCAACAGTATCTTCATTTCAGCAATATTATTTCGTCAGTCCCTCATCTTATACTTTTTGAAATCTTCAGTGAGAAATGTATAACTTTATTCTTGGCAAACATGGTATCCTTTCCTAGTAGAGGGTAGTTCTTCATTTTAACCCTTGGTCCGGCTCCTCAATTCCTTGGAGTCTCACCTACTCCTTATCCATTCACAATTGTCTTTCCCTCTCCTGGCAAGCATTTATTTGTTGTTGGATCACATCAGGAGGGTATTGTTGTACTAAAGAGGTTTCTGTTTGTTCTTCATATTGGAGGGGCATGGAGAGAATAACATTAATGGTTAGATTGGTGATCAATCCTTTAAGGCAAGAGATAACAATAAATATAACAACAAGCACACATACACATATAATCAGCACCACTCACAAGTTTCGCTCCTAGTGATCTAAACCATGTGCCTAATCCCAAACACTCTTCTCCAGCACTACACAAACATTTCTGCTCTTATAGTTACATTAGTTTTTAACTGTACCAAACTAAGAATAAAATCTCCTGCACAATACACAGTGTAATTACATTTGATATGCCTACATATATCACAGTCACATTTGAGTACCTAGACTTGGGTAATCTGAACAAACAAAATGTTCCCACATTCTATCTCTCTGATCTTTCATTTGATATAAATATATATACGCATCTTCTGAATAGATATACAGTACTATATTGAGAGATCTATCTAACTGTAACTTATATAAAACAATTGCCAGTTCAGCTCTTCTATATAAATGGTTATAAACACATTGGATCTTGACATAGCCTTTAATATTAATAGATATGAGTATATAGCTCACTCCTCCTCCTGCGACACTTAAAAAATATATATATCCCGATATAACTAAATATAATATTAATACTAAAGCCATCCTATATGCTAAATCTAATACTGTAACACATTGCTCTCCTCTGCTATCTTCCAATATCCTAACACACATAGATATAATAGAATATGGAACCCTTTTCATCTTTGTACCCCCTACATTTAGTTACCAGATAAAAAGTAATAATAATACAAATAACCCCTAATAATAACCCAACCAGGATCCACTGATCTATTTAATAGCTTCCAGTCAGGATCCTAAACTATATGCTAGTATCTAAAATATATCAAATAAAAAATATAAGGTTAGTATACATTAATTCAGCTATAATGAATATGAAGATTTAAAGCCCTTATTCTTTGGAGTCTTCAAAAATAATCCTGGTATAAATGTCTCTTAGTTCTTTAGAAACTGGTATACATGTCTTTGATGGGGGAGACCACGTTACAATGAGTCAAATAGAAGGTGAGCTCAGCAGCCTTGACAACTGTGTCTGTTGTAAGCAATACTCGGTACCGTCTCTTCCAGCCGGGCTGTAATACATATTTTCTTTTATAAATATAACCATCATCCAGTCTCCAAGCTCGAGTAGATGCACTTTCAGATTCTTGTATGGAAATTGTTGGTGTGCGCTGGCGGAAGATGGTCCTTTAGATCATTCAAAGTTGAGTCAGGAATCTTTATTCCAATCATTATTTATTCTTCAATGACCGACTGCATATTACAGGCGCTATACAGAGTGAAGAACTAGCGGCGTGATGGTATTTCCTAGTTCTGTGCTCTGTCTAAGCAAAACCTTTATACCCTTTTTCTTATCACCGGCTATACGAGGCAGTTACTCCTTCTTCTCACGATTAACCAGATTATACATAGCATTAATATTAATAGGCAGCAACAAAACGTGTTTGCGTCTTTACCAGGTATCTGTTAGACATTCACGGTGGAACAATGTTTCTCGATATATTTTTATCTCCTAGATATTCTTCTGAGATATCTACTCACACTATCAATCTTTATTCTGAAAAACCTCCCTTATTCCAGACTGTTTGCCTACTCCTACTATCTAAAAACCATCTGTGTTATCCTACAAATATTCCTATTTCTAAAGATGCTCTTATCATACTGATGTAACTGTCCCGTTGTTAATTTCCACCTTTAAGACCCACCTTAAGACACATCTGCTTAAAGAAGCATATGAGTAGCACTGGATAATCATGGACACATGACACAAAGCTTGGCCCCCTGCAGACGCACTTACTAGAATTCCCTCCTACTGTCTCTGTACGTTCTCCCTACCTACCAATTAGATTGTAAGCTCCTCGGAGCAGGGACTCCTTCCTTAATGTTACTTTTACAGTATGTCTGAAGCACTTATTCCCATGATCTGTTATTTATATTATCTGTTATTTATATGATATGTATTACTACTGTGAAGCGCTATGTACATTTATGGCGCTATACAAATAAAGACATACATACTGCTGCGGCCGAGTTTATTCAAGCATTTGCCCGTTCTCGGCCGCAGCAGTAACCTGGCGCGCGCCGGAGGGTGACGGGCGCGCGCCGAAGCAGCGGAAGAGCGCCCTCCGATCGGGGCGCTCTCCCTCCCGCTGCCGGGTCCGCCGGGTCCCCCGGAACCCCCTGCCGCCGTCCCCCACATCGCGGGACACCAGGGCTCCCTCGGGGAGCGCGTGCTGATGTAACTGTCCCGTTGTTAATTTACTGTGTAAACTCCGCTTTGATTCCATTCGCGTAAGCTCAGCTATGGAATTTCAGCAAAACTCCCAAAAATCCTACTTGTAATTCCCAAGTTTTATACAACATCGATCAAATGGAATATAGTAAGACAAAATGGATTCCTGAATTGCATTCCTGCACAGGCCACGTCTCAGGGCCTGTAATAGAACCATTGGATTCCTCCAGCATTGCAAACATGAAGAGATCCTGAACTGACTCTAGCAGCACTGATATGCTGATGTAGCAGAAGCTATTACCCCCATTAATGTGAGTTAAGGCACAAAATAACGTGTTAACTCTTTAACCATTGTTTTCAATGGCACCCCTGTGAAATAACGCGTCTCGTTAATGGGTGCAATAACATCCTGCACGCTCAATTTCATGTACATAGATAGACAAGAGAGAGTTGTAATAAATGGAACTTTTTCAGGTTGGGCCAAAGCTGTGAGTGGAGTACACAACTCCACAAGAAATCTGCAAACATTTTACAGATGTGTGAATGTCTTTCAGATAACGTCACAAACGACAGAAATATAAATACTCCCTTCAGACAGCCTGGACCATTTCTAAGAGCAACGAGCTGATAGATGCTCACAAAGGCTTTTAAGACCCGTGCTTATTATTAGTCCTGTATGGTGAGATCCCTCAAGCTGGAAAATAATATAGACAGAACATAGTTAAAGAAAGCAGGAGGCAGTTTCTAAACTATTGAGTTAAACATACAGTATATATGTGTGTATGTGTATGTACATACATGCATCTCACGAACACAAATAATGATATGCCGGATAGCTAACAGCTGAATTTATACTTACTTTACATTCAATTTTTTTAAAATAATTATGAGTCTGCCGACTCTTGCAACCTATAGAAACAAAACATACTGGACGGCGCCTCCTAGTGGAGCACTACAGCATCACCTAGTGGTGAAAGGAAATATAGGCCATATAGCAATGGTTATACACAATAATGGAATAACACTGAGAAATAGATAAATGTCAGGAGACCAGTCCACCTCATACAGGAAAATAGCCAGGTTCCTCCAGAGATACAGATGCGCGAGGGTTGAGGGCGCGTGTCACTGACTGGCGCAGGTCTGAGCAGCAGCTTCTTGTTGGTTGGTATACTGCAGCGTAGCCAGGAATTGGCACTGCCACGCAGGGCATATAAAGGCATCTTTGCAGCAGTAAGCTGCTCGGCGTGTGTCTGGTCCGTCCCGGTCTGCCGTTAGAGATCACCACAAGCGGCCGCTGGGGTTCTCAACGCGTTTCGCAAGATCAATAATTACGTGACGAAGCAAGTAATTATTGATCTTGCGAAACGCGTTGAGTGGAAGAGGAGAGGAGGAGGAACTTTGTTTATTCGGAAAGTGACGTCAGACGCCGACGGGAGTCAACCGCGCGAGAACCCCAGCGGCCGCTTGTGGTGATCGCTAACGGCAGACCGGGATGGACCAGACGCGCACCGAGCAGCTTACTGCTGCAAAGATGCCTTTATATGCCCTGCGTGGCAGTGCAAATTCCTGGCTACGCTGCAGTATACACCAACAAGAAGCTGCTGCTCAGAACTGCGCCAGTCAGTGACACGCACCCTCACCCCTCGCGCATCTGACTCTTGCAACCTGACATAGATCTCTATTTGCGTGTATGAAGCCCGGTCACTCTTTTCACCAATGCTGTCTTTATTTCAGGTGACTGCAGAGATTATGGAAAATGCATCTTATGCTACTGTGGGTCCCCCAACCCAAGGCCAACAAGAACTGTCCACAACCCAGCATGTGGGGGATGGACAGTACAGTCTGCTTGGGTTAGCCGTCCCATAAGAGGAACATTGGGATGATTTCTCTACACGGGGCTCCTATCGGACAATCTGCCATGACACAGACGTTCCTTGGTGTGCTTCCTGAATCCCTCACACAATGAACCATCATTTCTCTAAAGGGATTGAATGTATTGTTTCTGTCAAACCTTAATGAATTTAACGCATACCTGGAAACGCTATATGGGACATATACCAGCAGCACTTGCAGTACATCTTAGCAGCATCACCGTTACACTGATACGGTGCAGTACTGTTATAGTGTGGAAATGTATACCTGCTCTTTTAGGGCCATTGCCACCCGAGGTGTATTGGTAGATATCGGGGGGACACCGCTGGAAGATGAGAGACACAGAGCCCCCCCCCATGTCTGATATTCTGTGACGCTGCTTCCCTGTACTACAGAGCGTATTATTTTTTGCAAGATTGTATACAGACTCGACCAGTATTATTGTTGCTGGCACGGCCTAGTAGTTAGAGACAGCCTAGAGTCTATAAAACGTATCTTTTCATATGTTGCTAAATGATGGGAAACAGGCTCCTCCACATTGACATAACACTGACAGTATATAGTCACTATCTGTGCCTCTCTTACTTACATCTCCTATTCCTTTCTCGATCTGGATCCTGGAGCTCTTCTCTTTTCTCTCTTTGTACATACTCTCCCTAGGTGACCTTATCACATCTTTTGCTTTCCCACATAACATCTATGCTGAAAGCAGCCGCTGACCTTACACCTGCTGTCCAGACCAAAGGCTCTGAATGTCTCTCTGCAATATCACCCTGGATGGCCCTCCGACATTTCAAACATTAACATGTCGAAGACAGAACTCTCTGTACTCTCTCCCAGACTGGCCTTTCTGACCCCAACCACAAGGCTGTCAATAACACTATCATACACCCAGTAACTTAAACACACTGCTGTTTTTCCCCTCTGTAACATTGATAAGATATGCCTTTGATTCAAGGCTATACACTCCTCTGCCCCTTCTTATATCTCAGTTCTAGTTTCTTGCTATACTCGCCTCTCACTTACTGTCCCGCTCCTCTGGAATTCCCTTCCCCTCAATATCCGACAAGCATCTTCCATCTTCACCTTCAAGGCCTGTCTAAGAAAACCTACCTCTAGTGAAGCATTTCAGTAGTTCCACAGTACTCACCTTCACACATAAGGACTTAGTGCACCATCCTACTCTCTGTCCTCCTCCCTACTTACTAATTAGATTGTAAGCTCTTTGGGGCAGTAACTCCTTTTCCTAATGTCTATTCTTGTGTTTCATGCACTTATTACCATTATTTATTGTGTCCCATTTGAAGGAGAGTAAATCTGATGTGGAGAAGTTTTGGGGAGTATCCTCATTTGTTTGGCACAGTAAACAATACAAAGTGAAAGCCAGAGAGTGAGTGTGAAAAACAAGCAATTATCTGAGTGTCCTCATGTTCTAATCCATTGTTACCAGCGCGGCCCCCTGTTATATTACTGGGTCTCAGGGCCAACGGTATCCTCATGTTCTAACCCATTGTTACCAGTGCGGCCCCCCTGTTATATGACTGGGTCCCAGGGCCAACGGTATCCTCATGTTCTAACCCATTGTTACCAGTGCGGCCCCCCTGTTATATTACTGGGTCTCAGGGCCAACGGTATCATCATGTTCTAACCCATTGTTACCAGTGCGGCCCCCTGTTATATGACTGGGTCCGTGCGTGTTCCTGCAGGTCAGTGTGTGACAATGTGAGCCGGTCAGTGTAGGTGTATGAGTGCTGTGCAGACCGGTGTCTGCGTGTCCCTGCAGGTCAGTGTGTGACAATGTGAGCCGGTCAGTGTAGGTGTATGAGTGCTGTGCAGGCCGGTGTCTGTGCGTGTCCCTGCAGGTCAGTGTGTGAGAATGTGAGCCGGTCAGTGTAGGTGTATGAGTGCTGTGCAGGCCGGTGTCTGTGCGTGTTCCTGCAGGTCAGTGTGTGAGAATGTGAGCCGGTCAGTGTAGGTGTATGAGTGCTGTGCAGACCGGTGTCTGTGCGTGTTCCTGCAGGTCAGTGTGTGAGAATGTGAGCCGGTCAGTGTAGGTGTATGAGTGCTGTGCAGACCGGTGTCTGTGCGTGTTCCTGCAGGTCAGTGTGTGAGAATGTGAGCCGGTCAGTGTAGGTGTATGAGTGCTGTGCAGGCCGGTGTCTGTGCGTGTTCCTGCAGGTCAGTGTGTGACAATGTGAGCTGGTCAGTGTAAGTGTATGAGTGCTGTGCAGGCCGGTGTCTGTGCGTGTTCCTGCAGGTCAGTGTGTGAGAATGTGAGCTGGTCAGTGTAGGTGTATGAGTGCTGTGCAGGCCGGTGTCTGTGCGTGTTCCTGCAGGTCAGTGTGTGAGAATGTGAGCTGGTCAGTGTAGGTGTATGAGTGCTGTGCAGGCCGGTGTCTGTGCGAGTCCCTGCAGGTCAGTGTGTGAGAATGTGAGCCGGTCAGTGTAGGTGTATGAGTGCTGTGCAGGCCGGTGTCCGTGCGTGTTCCTGCAGGTCAGTGTGTGAGAATGTGAGCTGGTCAGTGTAGGTGTATGAGTGCTGTGCAGGCTGGTGTCTGTGCGTGTTCCTGCAGGTCAGTGTGTGAGAATGTGAGCTGGTCAGTGTAGGTGTATGAGTGCTGTGCAGGCCGGTGTCTGTGCGAGTCCCTGCAGGTCAGTGTGTGAGAATGTGAGCCGGTCAGTGTAGGTGTATGAGTGCTGTGCAGGCCGGTGTCCGTGCGTGTTCCTGCAGGTCAGTGTGTGACAATGTGAGCTGGTCAGTGTAAGTGTATGAGTGCTGTGCAGGCCGGTGTCTGTGCGTGTTCCTGCAGGTCAGTGTGTGACAATGTGAGCTGGTCAGTGTAGGTGTATGAGTGCTGTGCAGGCCGGTGTCTGTGCATGTTCCTGCAGGTCAGTGTGTGAGAATGTGAGCCGGTCAGTGTAGGTGTATGAGTGCTGTGCAGGCCAGGGTCTGTGCGTTTTCCTGCAGGTCAGTGTGTGAGAATGTGAGCCGGTCAGTGTAGGTGTATGAGTGCTGTGCAGACCGGTGTCTGTGCGTGTTCCTGCAGGTCAGTGTGTGTTTTGTGGAATGCACTAGGTGTGTATGGGGAACGTGTGTGGCGTGTGTTTATTATGTGAATGGTTGTTTGGATTTGGTGAATGTATCAGGTGTGTGCATGCTCTTGTGCTTATGATGTTTATAGATACAGTTGGTATGTGTGGGGGCAAGTGGCTGCCTGGTTTTTGGGCCAGTAGGCTGCAATTGCCCCTCCTGGACCCCGTCTGGCTTTCTGCTTTCCGCTTTGCTTCCACTGAACATTTGACTGGACTTACCGCCCTCCGCCTTGACCTTGGAACTATGACCTCAACTAAGCTGCTGCACCCCATCCCTATCTCGGTCTGTGACCTGGATATTTTCTTTGATCAGCACTCAGTCCCTAGGGCTGTAGTACCTTTCATATCTTGCCCCAACCCTGCGGTTCGGTCTCCTGGTCTGAGATGACCACCCCCACACATACAGCTGGAATATTTCCTTATGGCCCAGTGTCAGCGGGAAATTTTGAGGCACATTCTGGAAATGGGGGCCATTCTGTAGCACATAGCCTAACAGGCTGTAATGGCACATTAGATTAACACAGCAGGGGCCCCTGATTCAGTCTCACTCTTAGTGCACGTCTCTTACCGACAGGTGCAGTCTGGTAGGATTCACACAGCGCGAGTGTGGCGATAGAGGGGTTAATCAGGCCATTAATAAAGGCATTATACCCGGCTGATTAACCCTAAATCGCATTGGGACTGAAGGGGGTAACTGTATGTGCACCACACTGGTATGTTTTCCCCTACACCATCGTTCTTGTCCCCATTTTGCAGTCCATTCCCTAGCTGCAGTAATAGGAATGTATACAAACTGTGCCAATTGGTTTTGAGACACAAGAGGGAGCTGTGAGCGCTAAACCAAGCGCTGATTGAAGATGCGTGGCTATGTATGGGTGGCTGCGTTGAACGTTTAGGGATCACTTTCTAAGCTTTCGACCTTGCAACTGCAAGATTATTTGAGTAAGTGGTTTGCGGTCTAGCTGAAGTGGTTTCTGTCAAAATGTATCCGCTACCTTGTTAGTTTCGTAACATGAAAGAGAGAAAGTCAATTGATGTGGGAATCGGGTTAAACAGCAAGCTACATCATAGCCTGTTCAATTAAATAAGCTAACTCGCGAACGGAATAAGGTAGCACTCTAATTTTTGGAGTGCGGTAAGGAATAAAGAAACCATACACACACATATAAAATTGATAGTAGTGGCCCAAGCAGAACATATTGTTTTAATAAACTGTGTTATACTGTTGGTTTTAAATGTACAGGCAGGGGAGCTGTTTTCTGTAAGCCCGGGAAAAATCTTTTAGCATGCAAATTTGCTAAGGGTGAATGAACTGAGGGTTTCTTCAAGTCCGTACTTCAAAGGGCCCCTGCAGAGAGAGCGCCTCAATGTCTATGAGAAGTCCGGAGTTGAAAAGCCTCAGCAATTCTAGGTGTTAGGATGGCCGGGATATTGTGAGTGCCAGATACCGGTGTAAAGTATGGGTACTTCACACTTGGTGGCAAGCCCCAGACTCAGTGTCGCCAAGGTAAGGAGCTGACCCTGGTATGCTAAGGAGCTCAGGTATGACGTTGGCACATGCTTCATGCAAACCAGGAGGCAGCCCCTGCCCTTTCTGCGAAGTACTGGCAAGTCGAGGATAGGTAGGGAAATTATTCCCACGGGTGGGATTGGGTGCATGTTAAGGATAAGGCCCTGAACCCTATAAAAATGCCTGCAGCCCAGTCCGATTCATCTGATTTTAACCAAGTTCAAGCGTCTGCGCTTCCGGAGTATGAAGGGTTAATTTACATCGCAACGAAGATTTACACCCTCTTCTGGAATTCGTTAGAGCTAAGGATTCCCGAACTAAGCCTGTAAGGACTGAGCAATCTTTTTCCTGTTGGCTGAGATATAGGGCAGGCAAGTTGCACCCTCTTCCAGGAATTGCTACACGGTTCCTGGTGCAGACCCACTTGCAGGGGTGCCCAGAGTCTTTGTTTCGTTCCAAGGACAATTGTTTTCGTTTCCCCATCCCAGTAAGTGTTTTTATTGAGTGTATATTGTGAATATTTGTGTGTTTGTCTGAAAAGAAATAAATTGCAAGTTATTTTACCCAACTTGTGTGCTCAGGGCAGAATTCCGGTATTAATTTGTGTATAAGTCTGGGTCTCCCGTGACAGCGAGTCCCATTCAAACACAGGGACCCCCGTTGTGTTAACACGATGTGACATTGTCTGGTTGCTGGTATCTCATGGCGTGTGGGAGGATGCCGTACAGGACCTGCAAAGAGAGAGGGTCCGACCCAAAAATTCCATCTGTATAATAATGAAACATCATTAATTATTGAAGTCTAATACATTATGAAGGTAGATTTACTGGCTGTGATGCATCATTTTTAGTGTTGATTACAGGGTTTGGTAAAGTGCCAGAGGAGGGTCCAGCCATGTACATAGCAAACTATATTTGGATGCATATCATGGCCTTAGCTGGAGTGGCTCAATGAGTAAAGACACTGACTGGCACCGAGTTTGAAGCAGGGGAACATGGTCTGCAAAATGTCTCTGTGAAGCACTACGTAAAACTAGCAGTGCTATACAAGAACAATTATTAATTATTATCTATCCCCAGAGACATGACAATATGAACCAGAGTGGTATATAAACTAGTAGAGCATAAGGATTCTATACAGATAAAATAAAAACAATAGTGGAAATATTGATAACAAATATATATAAAAACAAGAACTACAAAGCTTCCCCACCTGTAAACCGAAGGTACTAAAAAAATTAAATCTCAAAAAGGTAAGTACTGGAAATAGCACATAGAGGCATGAGAGGGGAAGAGAAGATTTAGAAAGAAAAAAACAGATACTTGGGATACAGAGGGAAAAAGAAAGATATAAGGGGGGAAAGATGTGAAGGGGAGGGGGGAAAGATGTGAAGGGGGGAAAGATGTGAAGGGGAGGGGGGAAGAAAATGTGATTGTTAACGTGTGGATAATATGAGGGGAAACAATAAAAAATAAGCATGGTGGAAAGGAGAGAGAAAGATATGCTGGGGGGAGAGGAGAGAGAGACAGATATGCTGGGGGGAGAGGAGAGAGACAGATATGCTGGGGGGAGAGGAGAGAGGCAGACATGCAGGGGGAGAGGAGAGGGACATACATGCTGGGGGAGAGGTGAGAGAAAGACATGCAGGGGGAGAGGAGAGGGACATACATGCTGGGGGAGAGGAGAGAGACAGATATGCTGTGGGGAGAGGAGAGAGACATGCAGGGGGAGAGAGGAGAGAGAAATGCTGGAGGGAGAGAAGACAGAAAGACATGCAGGGGGAGAGGAGAGGGACATACATGCTGGGGGAGAGGAGAGAGAAAGACATGCTGGGGGGAGAGTAGAGAAAGACATGCGTGGGGAGAGGAGAGAGAGTGCAGCCAAGCAGAGAGTGCTGCTGCCTTACTGCAAGGATTGCAACAGGCAAGGATGCTAAGCATATGCAAGGATGAGACTACTGAGAGGAGACCCTGTTCTACTATGCATCAGGAGGACCCCCTATAGGTTTCACTGAGCACTGGACCAGGCGGGCTTATATCAGTTGCAACTTCCTGACTGCTTGAAGGGCTCCCTGGCTCACTCCTCCTGCCTGGTGTTCCACCTCCTGAACCCACACATTCCCACCTGGTGAAGATTCCAATACAGAAGCTGGGACAATAGGGAGAGGCAGGTCGTTTCTGAGCTGACACATCCCAATAGATTTGCCGTTTTGAGTGAAGATATTGGGAGTGTCGGGGCAGAAATGGCAAGGCTGGGGGAGACTAATTCCTCTAGCAGCCAGGGGAATAGTTCCTCCAGCACAGTGGGGACTCAGGATGCTCAGATACAAAGAAAGATTGTGGTGGTAGGGGACTCCATTATTAGGAAGGTAGATAGGGCAATCTGTTGCCGGGACCGCATGAACCGAACAGTTTGTTGTCTCCCGGGTGCTCGGGTTCGGCACATTGAGGATCGGGTAGACAGATTTTTGGGGGGGGGGGGCTGGGATTGACCCGGCGGTCTTGGTACACGTTGGCACCAATGACAAAGTTAGAGAAAGATGGAGGGTCCTAAAAAATGATTACAGGGATCTAGGCCAAAAGCTTAAGGCAAGGACCTCCAAGGTAGTATTTTCTGAAATACTATCAGTGCCATACGCTACCGCAGGGAGACAGTCAGAGATCAGGGAGGTTAATGCATGGCTAAGAAAGCGGTGCAGGAAGGAGGGGTTTGGGTTTTTAGAGCACTGGGACTCCTTTTCTGAGAGGTGCCATCTATATTCTAGGGACGGATTGCACCTCAATGAAGAGGGATCTTCTGTGCTAGGGGGGAGAATGCTAAAAAGGTTGGAGGAGATTTTAAACTAGGATGGAGGGGGGAGGGGAATGAAACAGATAATGAACTAAATGGAATAGAGGAGGATACAAGGTGGTATGGAGGTAGAATGGGTGCAAGTGCGAGTTTGACAAGCAGTGAGACACCCATAGTAAATAACAAATACTAGAAAACTTCTAAAGACTAAACCAAGTGGGCGCAGAAAGGAAGGCGCAGATAAGATAATAGTACAGGCTGAAAAAAAAACTTAAATGTATGCTTGCTAATGCAAGAAGCATGACAGATAAAATGGGGGAGCTTGAATTAATAGCTGCAAGGGAGCAGTATGATATCATAGGCATTACAGAAACATGGTGGGATGAAACTCATGACTGGACAGTTAATTTAGAGGGTTATTCCCTTTTTCGGAAGGATCGAACAAATAGAAGGGGAGGTGGAGTATGTTTATATGTTAAACCGGACATAAAACCTATTATAAGGAATGATGTCTATGAAGGGAATGATGAAAATGTAGAGACATTGTGGATAGAAATTAGCAGTGGAGGTAAAAGTATAAAGAAAATGTTTGTGGGAATATGCTATAAACTACCAAATATCTGTGAGATTGAGGAAGCTAAAATACTTTTGCAAATGGAGAAGGCATCAAAACTGGGTCATATTTGCATAATGGGGGATTTTAATTATCCAGACATAGACTGGGGCAATGAGATTAGCATTACAACAAAAGGAAACAGGTTTTTGGGGGTGTTTAAAGACAATTATATGACCCAAATTATTGAGGAACCAACCAGGAAAGGGGCAATACTGGATTTGGTCATATCAAACAATGTAGAAGTAATAACAAATATTCAAGTCCTGGAACATTTGGGTAACAGTGATCATAACATGGTCTCATTTGAAATAAATTATCAAAAAATAGATTTATTGGGTTCAACAAAGACCTTAAACTTTAGAAAGGCAGATTTTAATAAACTGAGGTCTAATCTAGTAGTAATACAATGGGATGATGTTTTTGCAGGGAAAAATGTAGAAGATAAATGGGCAGTCTTTAAAACATTGTTAGAAAAGCACACTTATCAGTGTGGGTAATAAGTATAAAAGAAATAAGTCAAAACCAATGTGGCTAAATAAACAGGTAGGGGAGGAAATGGACAAGAAGAGGAAGGCATTTAGATTCTTTAAGTCAGAAGGGACGGAGATATCGTATCAGAATTATAAGGAATGTAACAAAAATTGCAAAAGGGCAATCAAATTAGCAAAAATGGATAATGAAAAAAGGATTTCAATAGAAAGTAAGGTCAACCCTAAAAAGTTCTTTAAGTACCTTAATAACAAAAAAATGAGAAAAGAAAATATAGGACCCTTTCAGTGTGAGATGGGTAGGCAGATTATTGGAGAGAAGTAAAAAGCAGAGGTATTAAACAAATTCTTTGCCTCTGTGTTTACCAGGGAAGAATCTAGTTCAATAGTAGTGCCGCAGGAGGAAGCCACAACCTCCATATTAATGAACAATTGGTTAACTGAGGAAGAAGTTCATAAGCGACTTGAAAAAATTAAAGTAAATAAGGCACCTGGCCCCGATGGCATACATCCAAGAGTTCTCAAGGAGTTAAGTTCAGTAATAGCCAAACCATTATATTTAATATTCAAGGACTCCATTTCCACAGGCTCAGTACCACAAGATTGGCGTAAAGCAGATGTGGTGCCTATATTTAAAAAGAGAGCTAGATCACAACCGGGAAATTATAGACCTGTAAGCCTGACTTCAATAGTAGGGAAACTACTTGAAGGTTTGATACGGGATAATATTCAGGAATACCTACTGGAAAACTAAATTATTAGTAATAGTCAGCATGGATTTATGAAGGATAGATCTTGCCAAACTAACCTTATTTGTTTCTTTGAGGAGGTAAGTAGGAATTTAGACCAGGGTAATGCAGTTGATGTGGTCTACTTAGATTTAGCAAAGGCTTTTGATACGGTTTCACACAAGAGGTTGGTGTACAAAATAAAGAAAGTTGGACTCAGTAATAATATATGCACCTTTATTGAAAACTGGTTAAAGGACAGACAACAGAGGGTTGTCATAAATTGAACTTTTTCAGCTTGGGCTAAAGTCGTGAGTGGAGTACCTCAGGGATCGGTACTGGGACCCTTGCTTTTTAACTTGTTTATTAATGACCTTGAGGTAGGGATCGGGAGCAAAGTCTCCATCTTTGCTGATGATACTAAATTGTGTAAGGTAATAGAATCAGAGCAGGATGTCATTTCTCTTCAGAAGGACTTGGAGAGACTGGAAACATGGGCAGGTAAATGGCAGATGAGGTTTAATACAGATAAATGTAAGGTTATGCATTTGGGATACAAGAATAAAAAGGCGACTTAAATTAAATGGAGATATATTGGGGGAATCCTTGATGGAGAAGGATGTAGGAGTGCTTGTAGACAGCAGGCTTAGCAATAGTGCCCACTGTCATGTAGTAGCTGCAAAGGCAAACAAGATCTTATCTTGCATCAAACGGGCAATGGATGGAAGGGAAGTAAACATAATTATGCCCCTTTACAAAGCATTACTAAGACCACACCTTGAATATGGAGTACAATTTTGGGCACCAATCCTAAGAAAAGACATTATGGAACTAGAGAGAGTGCAGAGAAGAGCCACCAAATTAATAAAGGGTATGGACAATCTAACTTATGAGGAGAGGCTAGCTAAATTAGATTTATTTACATTAGAAAAGAGGCGTCTAAGAGGGGATATGATAACGATATACAAATATATTCAGGGACAATACAAGGAGCTTTCAAAAGAACTATTCATCCCACGGGTAGTACAAAGGACTCGGGGCCATCCCTTAAGGTTGGAGGAAAGGAAATTTCACCAGCAACAAATGAAAGGGTTCTTTACAGTAAGGGCAGTTAAAATGTGGAATTCATTACCCATGGAGACTGTGATGGCAGATACAAGATTGGCGTAAAGCAGATGTGGTGCCTATATTTAAAAAGGGAGCTAGATCACAACCGGGTATTACAGACCTGTAAGCCTGACTTCAATAGTAGGGAAACTACTTGAAGGTTTAATACGGGATAATATTCAGGAATACCTAATGGAAAACAAAATTATTAGTAATAGTCAGCATGGATTTATGAAGAATTGGGACATTATCTATTTACTATACAGATTGTAATAGATCCTTTTGGCTATATCTGGAGTACTGTTACCTACTCCAAGCTTTATCCCCTGGTGTATGGCCATCGCTGGGGTATATTGGGAGTTAGGATCCAGTTGCTTTAGTGTACCCCATTTTGGTTATCTGGTTGCAATACTGTTTTTTTGTTTTTATATTATAAAGATTCTACCCCTTTTTTCCTGCATCCTTTCCCCTTTTTTTGGTATTATCCAGTGATTCCAGAACCACCCTTATAAGTTGGTTTCTTTAACAACCATAAGTTTTCATATTTTTACATAAAATGTGAGTGCACATTTTGCTCTACTATTCTATAAATATCCACACATACAGTATTACACTATTTGTGGTTTTTGTCTGTTCTATTGAGAATACCCTGTCACCGGTGATCCTGCTTGATACTGCGAGTCCTGCGACTGGAGACGATCATTAGAGGTGTCCTGGCAACGGAGAATCTACAACAGCAGTGTGGTTAAACTTAGTAACCGAAATGCCCGTTTGACTTCGGCAAATGTGAGTGCAATAACTTTTCTGCTCCTACCGCATTTACAGTATTACACTATTGTGTGTTTTCCCCCCCTTTTTTTCCCCTTATATTCTGATGAGATTGTGCGCATGCGCATTTGGAACCCCTTTTCCTCTAGAACTCAAGTGGCCCAGAACGAACCCATTTGCTACCCGGTGCGGCAACCATCAAGGAAACCTATATTTGGAACTATAACGTATCCTCCCCACTCACAGTTCTTTTTGCGCTTGTTTCCTTTTTCATGGATTTATGAAGGATAGATTTTGCCAAACTATCCTTATTTGTTTCTTTGAGGAGGTAAGTAGGAATTTAGACCAGGGTAATGCAGTTGATGTGGTCTACTTAGATTTTGCAAAGGCTTATGATACGGTTTGACACAAGAGGTTGGTGTACAAAATAAAGAAAATTGGACTCAGTAATAATATATGCACCTGGATTGAAAACTGGTTAAAGGATAGACAACAGAGGGTTGTCATAAATGGAACTTTTTCAGGTTGGGCTAAAGTCGTGAGTGGAGTACCTCAGGGATCGGTACTGGGACCCCTGCTTTTTAACCTGTTTATTAATGACCTTGAGGTTGGGATCGAGAGCAAAGTCTCCATCTTTGCTGATGATACTAAATTGTATAAGGTAATAGAATCAGAGCAGGATGTAATTTCTCTTCAGAAGGACTTTGAGAGACTGGAAACGTGGGCAGGTAAATGGCAGATGAGGTTTAATACAGATAAATGTAAGGTTATGCATTTGGGATGCAAGAATAAAAAGGCGACTTACAAATTAAATGGAGATATATTGGGGGAATCCTTGATGGAGAAGGATTTAGGAGTGCTTGTAGACAGCAGGCTTAGCAATAGTGCCCAATGTCATGCAGTAGCTGCAAAGGCAAACAAAATCTTATCTTGCATCAAACGGGCAATGGATGGAAGGGAAGTAAACATAATTATGCCCCTTTACAAAGCATTAGTAAGACCACACCTTGAATATGGAGTACAATTTTGGCACCATTTCTAAGAAAAGACATTATGGAACTAGAGAGAGTGCAGACAAGAGCCACCAAATTAATAAAGGGGATGGACAATCTAACTTATGAGGAGAGGCTAGCTAAATTAGATTTATTTACATTAGAAAAGAGGCGTCTAAGATGGGATATGATAATTTTATACAAATATATTCGGGGACAATACAAGGAGCTTTCAAAAGATCTATTCATCCCACGGGCAGTACAAAGGACTCGGGGCCATCCCTTAAGGTTGGAGGAAAGGAAATTTCAACAGCAACAAAGGAAAGGGTTCTTTACAGTAAGGGCAGTTGAAATGTGGAATTCATTACCCATGGAGACTGTGATGGCAGATACAATAGATTTGTTCAAAAAAGGTTGGACATCTTTTTAGATGGAAAGGTATACAGGGATATACAAAATAAGTATACATGGGAAGGATGTTGATCCAGGGATTAATCCGATTGCCAATTCTTGGAGTCAGGAAGGAATTAATTTTTCCCCTTAATGGGGGTTTTTGTTTGCCTTCCTCTGGATCAATAAATAAGTATAGATATAGAATAAAGTATTTGTTGTATAAATTTAGCATAGGTTGAACTTGATGGACCTACGTCTTTTTTCAACCTCATCTACTATGTAACTATTTAACAAGCAGAAACAGCCATCGAGGTGATGGTCGTATCAGACACAGGTGGTGCAGCTGAAACCGGATCCAGGGCCTCAGTGTCAAAACCTGTTATGATGTTCCATACCATATGTAGCCCTTTTTGTGAACCGGCCTGACCCACCCAATCTCACATTGGCCCCTTGTGGTCTAACCGGTCCCTTTCCTTGCGGCACACCTCTGCTAAGGGACTACTGGTAACTGTATCACACCTGTGGCTCCAGGAGATCTGAGCCTCCGCTAGCTGGGAGCCTGGGGAAACCCTTACCATTTACCTGGTGCAGCGCCTCCACTTACCCAGGATCCCCGTTATGAAAGATAGCCCTGGGTAAGAAATACAATAACACACGTATACGATAAAACAATAACTAACACTTTACTTGAGAACATATAACACATTACATAACATCATGCTCTATCCGCATCACCTTAACCATATCCCCTCAGCCCAATGTCTGGTGTTCCCACCCAGTGTCCTGTGATCCCCCACACCCAATGTCCCGTACTCCTACGGAGGTCGTGGGTGACTGCGCAGTCACTAAATTAGTTAAGGCCTGTTGGTGCACTTATGATACAGCGTTACCTGCCGAGCACTCCGGTGCTCGGGCCTGCAACGATCTTCACAAAGGGTCAGACGTGCGATGCATCCGTCTGATCCTATCCAGGTGCTTCTCCAGGAACCCCAACGAGGGTCCCACCGCTTCACGGGAACACAACCGTCTCTTGGTAACACCACCGTCGCACGGGAACAGCAACCGCCGCTATCCCTATCTATCCCTACAGTGACAGGAACCCTAACCTAGGGCCTGTCCCTGATGAACCGCAACCTGGGGTGGCTTGGGGGAAATTTCCTAGGGCCTGTGGAATAATAACCTGCCCCCCTCCCCTCGCTCGTCCCAGTCCTATCTGTCTCACTAACAACTAGCTATTAACTTGCTAACAGTCTGCAGCAGACACACAGCTCTCACTGTCAGCCTGCAGACTTCACACACGCTGCACACACTGCGCCCAGCACATGCAGCGACACACACACACAGCTAACATAACACACACCATATACTGGAACCCGCAGCAATTAATCCACTGCTTGCACGCTGTGCCTATTTGCCAGTGCGCACAGCCCTATCCGCTGTGGCACTGCCAAACTGCACCTTCCGCACCTAAGGGTAACCTCCTTATCTAGGGCTGTCCCTTTTCAGTTACCCCCTGCCCTTACCGGGAATTGGGGCCTGCCTGGGGACCTAAGGAGAACCCTTACCTGGTACAGGAGTCACTCGCTCCCTGCACCCTTCCTTCTCCTTCCTCTGCCTCTTCCTGACTGACGCGTGCAAAGCCCGGGAAATGTATCTATATTCCCGGGCTGAGCATCCTCCAGCCCTATTGGCCACTATCAGGCACCTGGTGCCTGTCTCCCTATGCCTCCTGGGAGTTGTAGTTCCCAGGGGGCTGTCTGTGTATTGGGGCCGCGTGCGCACTTGCCCTGCGCATGCGCGAACCCCTAATGGCCGCCGCAACTTCTCTCTTCCCTGTCCTGCCCTCGCGCGATCTCTCTGGGGCTGCCTTAACTTTCTACCCCTCTCTGCGCATGCGCGATCTATCTGGGGCCTTCCCTGCGCCTGCCTGTCCCTGCGCATGCGCGAACTAACGCGCGATGGCGGCGCCCTGCTCCCGGAGCCGCCCGGACCTCCAGGGATGCCGAGCGCTCCCTTCACTTGCCCCCACCCTCGTGAAGTGCCGGCGGGTCCGTCGCAGCCTCCGGCGGCACCCGCTACCGCACGGCACTCGCGGAGGGGGGCCAGTAAGTGAAAAAATACCTCGGGGCTACACATATTAGAACTGGGCTCTACTCTAGCAACTTTGACAGCAGACTGACCAATAAGCCCACACAACATGTGCAGCTACATCTGCTCATCAGCATGCACCTGTTCAAGAAACAGCTGGTCCTGTGTGCTGGAAGCCTCAACAACAGTCTCTGTCAGGAAGGAATCAAGTGAGGTCAATGAAAATGATGAAATAGGTGGGGACACAGTTGACACTAACATCAGAGTTTAAAGAAAAGTCCATTAAAAAAATTAAGGTTACTGCCTGCTTCCTCTAAAACAGGGCCACATTACACCACAACCTGTTCCCCTGAAACAGGCGGAATGAGTAGATAGTTTCTGAGGCAGACTCACAACCGGGGTTGAAGCATGCCCAGTACTACGCCTACTCCAGCATCTGGTACAAGCAGGAACAGTCGCTAGTACATCAACCACTGCTAAGGCTCTTCTACCCACACTGCCAACTGAGCGTCAGACAAGTGTTGAATCTGACGTTCCAAGTCTAACAGGAAGGGCACAGTGCTGGTGAGAGCCCTTCGCGCCCTGGCTGTCACTGTCACCACTCATAATAAAATAAACACATCTTGAAAAAAAGAAGAAAATAACAATAGAAAATAATATTTTTAATAAATAGAAAAAAATTAAAGTATGTGTTGTGTCTGTTGAGTGTGTGACTGTATTTCTCTCCCTCGTTCTCTCTCATCCTCTCAGGTTCGTGTCTTATCCTTTCCTCTCAAATTGTTCTACACAAAAGTTGGCGTGGCCAAAGGACGCGTGGCATAATGTTGCTCCATTTATGATTTTTAACAATGGATTAATCTGTCGGTGGGTTTTAAAAAAGCACCCCCAGCACAGTGCATCACTCCAAGTCCCCAGGCCCAATTGTATAAAGGGCCTATTACATACACATTCATTCAGCCCTCCCCCAAATAAACACAATAAGCAGTAGCAGGAACCTCATATTTAGAATAAAAAAAATGTAAACATATACAGTAGTTCGGCAGTGTGAAATCATGATGTCATTCCATACCAGTCAGGAAAGAGGTCCATGTGTAAGTAAAGATACCTCCCATACACCTATGAAATGCACTCAACATACACTATGAACATGTGAAACATTTGGGGAGGAGTAATAAGTTGATAGGAGGATGCAGTTCCTTTATGAATTGTAGACTTATTACCCCATTTACACTTTTATAATTTATCAATGGATGATAATTGTTGCTTTTACACAATGCGAAACTTTAAATTCCTTTAAAAAAAAAGATGGAAGAAAAGTATTAATGTGTGAGAAAGCTGGACTTTTAATGTACCTTAATTCAGATTGTTCATCTTTGATAATCGGACTAATCTTGTGGAAGGTCCTGCTGCCGATTCTTTAGATTTAAGGAATGATTTGGCCTCCGCCATAGAGAGTTCAGGATTTACAGAACCATCATTTTAACAAGGTTCCATATGAAGACTTTCAAACGTATTTTTTGAAAATCATCTCTCCATTTCACTAGTGCTTCTTTTTCTCATGATCACTGTGCTGTAGTCATTGAAAATGGCAATCTTATCTTTCCTGTAGTGTAGAGGTTCTGCCTTACTTGCTGACTGCAATATAAATTCCGTATATTTGTATCTCAGGAGTTGAAATAGTATAGGTTTTTGTCTATTTCCTTTGTGACTTTGCTTTAGGATACAGAGTGCCGTGCATTCTTTACAATTCCATCTCTGGATTGAGTCCTAGAGGAGAGGAAAAGGTTAAAAGGCTTGTGGAGGGGAGGATGGGGTGAAATTACCAGCAGGAGAATTCCTTGAAGCTGCAGCATTTGAAACTCATGGATCTTACAGACTCGCAACCCTCCTATCTCTGACAAATCCACCCCAAATCCTCTCTCTGCCAGATACACCCCCACCCCTCCCTCTCTATCTCTCTCTGCAAGACCCGCCCCACGCAATCTTTTGCAGCCACCATTCAAAATACAGCACCATTGTAAAAAATTATAATTATTAAGTTTCCAGCCATTTTTATTTCCACGGTATTGCTGTGCTATTGGTATATTGCCAACATTACTCTGAGTGAGAAATGTATTTCTCACCTGTATGAATACGGTGGTGTGTGAGGAGGCTGCTCTTTTGTGAAAAGCTTTTTCCACACTCTGAACATATGAAAGGGTTCTCCCCTATATGAATCCCCAGGTGTTTTAGGAGGTTGCTCTTCAGTGAAAAGATTTTCCCACACACTGTGCATGTGAACGGTTTCTCCCCTGTATGAATCCTCTCGTGTTGGCGGAGTTGGCTCGGCGTATTGAATTGTTTCCCACACTCTGAACATGTGAAAGGTTTCTCCCCTGTATGAATCCTCAGGTGTTTGAGGAGGTTGCTCTTCTGTGAAAAGCTTTTCCCACACTCTTTACATGTGTAAGGTTTCTCCCCTGTGTGAATCCTTTCGTGTTCGCGGAGGTGGCTCCGAGTAATGAAGTGTTTCCCACACTCTTTACATGTGAAAGGTTTCTCCCCTGTGTGAGTCCTCTCGTGTTTGCAGAGATGGCTCTGAGTACTGAATTGTCTCCCACACTCTGTACATGTGAAAGGTTTCTCCCCTGTGTGAATCCTCTGGTGATTGAAGAGGTTGCTCTTCCGTGAAAAGCTTTTCTCACACTCTGTACATGTGAAAGGTTTCTCTCCTGTGTGAATCCTCTCATGTTTGCGGAGGCTGGACATCCGAGAAAACCTTTCCCCACACTCTGTACATGTAAGAGCTTTCTCCCCTGTATGAATTCTCTCATGTTCGCGGAGGTGGCTCTTAGTAATGAATTGTTTCCCACACTCTGTACATGGGAAAGGTTTCACCCCTGTGTGAATCCTCTCATGTTGGTGCAGGTGGCTCCGAGAAATGAATTGTTTCCCACACTCTGTACAGGTGAAAGGTTTCACCCCTGTGTGAATCCTCTCATGTTGGCGGAGGTGGCTCTGAGTAATGAAGTGTTTCCCACACTCTGTACATGTGAAAGGTTTCTCCCCTGTGTGAATCCTCTCGTGTTTGCAGAGGTGGCTGCGAGTACTGAATCTTTTCTCACACTTTGTACATGTGAAAGGTTTTTCCCCTGTATGAATCCTTTTGTGACTGAGGAGATTGCACTTGTGTGAAAAGCTTTTCCCACACTCTGTACATGTGAAAGGTATCTCTTCTGTGTGAGTCCTGTCGTGTTGGTGGACATGGCTCCTACTAATAAATTGTTTCCCACACTCTCTGCATGTGAAAGATTTTTCCCCTGTATAAATCTTCTCGTGCTCGAGAAGGTAGCTCGGAGTACTGAATTGTTTCCCACATTCTATACATGTGAAAGGTTTCTCCCCTGTATGAATCCTCTGGTGATTAAGGAGGTTGCACTTGTATGAAAAGCTTTTCCCACACTCTGTACATGTGAAAGGTTTCTCTCCTGTGTGAATCCTCTTGTGGTTGCGGAGGCTGCTCTTCCAAGAAAACCTTTTCCCACAGTCTGTACATGTGAAAGGTTTGTCCACTGTGTGAATGCTCTTGTGTGAAAGGAGTTTCCGATTCATTGAAAAGCTTTCCCCACAGTTTGTGCAGGTAAAGGGTTGCTCACTAGTGTGAACACTGAGGTGTGTGAGCAGATCCCTATCCAGTGAAACACTTTCCCCACACTTACAACAGACAAAAAACTGAGCACTGCAACTTCTTCTTGAATCTCTCTCATATCTTTTACTTGATCCACACTTCGAGTCAGTCTGTGCTGCATGCTGTACAATGCCTGTAAATTCCCCGTCATGTAGCACTAGTTCCTTGCACGTGTCCAACATGTGACAGGAATCATTGGTTTTTAGCACTTCAGGGCTGCAAGGAGTCAACCAGCTTCTGGACATATCACAGCTCCAGTTCTGCTCATCATTCAGGCAGTTATCTAAGAGAAGTAAACAAAAAGACAAAACTCAAATATTTTCAACCTGTAAATCAAACTATTAAAAGCAAATTAATAATAAAATATTCTTTGCAGAATTTACTTTATCACTACTTAACAAAATGTTCTATTTACTCAATTCTCATTGCTTTAAAATGGTGGGCCCTGGATATCTAGTAGCCCCAAACACTTTTGTGGTGATTCCAAAAGACCTGAAATGTGTTTCTGCAGCTCATACAATGAATTAATTTTGATACATGTATAATTTGTATTTATTACTCTACTGATTATCCAAGTGTACATTTATGTCCTCCACTTCATTATTAACATTGACATTGTTCACGAGAAGTACAGTTAAGGAACTTGTGGTCTATCATACTAGTGAGTTAACTATTTCAACTTTGAGACATTATCCATTAATGTTTTATTGGGGTTTTTGTTTTCCTTTCTCTAGATCAAAATACTATAAATACAAATTTAGCATAAGTATGTCATCTAAATTTAGTATTGGCTAAACTTGATGGACATTTATCTTTTTTTTACCTCATATACTATGCAACTGTAACTCAATCAGACAAAAATCTATAGTTTAAAGATCGGTGGGCGAAGACTACATAGACATATAAGTCAGGCCCAATAACTCCATTTGGGGTCACCTTTTTAGTTATAGAAAATAACACTACAATTCATCCAATATCCCATGCACGCTGCCTTGTTAAATATTTGACTCCTCCCTTTCCTTCCCTCACATAAAGTCTGTAGCTAAATAATGCCGATTTTCCCTCAGCAAAGTTTCCAGAACCTTCCCTATCCTAAAACGCTCATGCATACCCTTATCTCCAAACTTTCTCGTCTCTAGCCTCCCCTTGTCCAAACTCTACAATTTATTTAAAAAGGCGACATTAGAGTTCTCTCACTCTTTTTGTTCTGTCTCTGCCCCTCTTCTCCTAAGATCCTTTCAGTAGCTTCCCATTAAACTCTGCAATACTTAAAAGCACATAAAAGACTTAAAAAAGAAACGCCTCTTATATCTCAGCTCTAATCTCCTGCTATACCGGTTCTAACTCTGCTGAACGCAGTCTCCTCTCTGCTCCATGTGTTTCTATAGCACTCTAACATCTAAAACCGCTCTTACTTTTGTCTCCCTTGCTGTGCAACTCCCTCCTACTCAGCCTTCACCAATCCACATCTCCACCCATCTTCAAGTCAAGCCTGAAATATCATCTCTTCAATGAAACATTTGCTTAGTCTGGGCCCGTGGCTAGTCCTTGCACTTCTGATGCCCTTTCTTGCACCTTCAAAATGTTTGATATTGCACTTACACCTATTGTATTCTGTAAATCTCCCATTATTGCAGTTAGATTGTAAGCTCTGTATGTAGGGACTGTAGTCCCCACTTTTTTAACTTCCTGTGTAACGCAGTTGTGAAACTTTGTATATTATCTCCTTGTTCTGTTTTAGTAATTCTGTAAAGCATTGGTGGGGCTATATAAATAAAAATATACATACAGTACATACACATTGTGGTGCTGGAAGACGCCATACTGCACATTGACATGAATGAGCAGGAAGGGGACTTCTAGCACTGGAAGGTGTCTTATGGTAGAGGAAAATACATACATACACGCTGTGGTGCTGGAAGACACCATACAACACATTGACATGAATGAGAAGGAAGCGGTCTTCTAGCACTGGAAGGTGTCGTATGATAGAGGACTGCTTAGTAAATATGACACATAGGCAATCTATACAAAACTCTGCGGCTAGAAGAATTTAACTTTCTCGTAGAACTGTCTCTGCTGTTTTCCTCCTAATCCCTCTCTTGGCTTCCCATCAAATTTCAGATCAGCTTCAAAGTTCTCCACCTTACTTTTAAGGTTTTCCACTCATTTGGTCCTTCGTACAGTACATATCAGCTTTGATCTCGTTATGCTACTGCTCGTCTCCTGCCTTCTACCCATAACTGTCTCCTCTCCAGCTCTCTCGTCTGGAACCCTTTTCCCTCACTGCACCTTACCTGTGGCACTCCCTCACACTCAGCATACACCAAGCACCCTCTCTCCCCACCTTTAAGACAAACCTTAAAACTCACCTCTTAAATTAAGTATTTCAATAGCTTGGAATCATGGCTACTGTCCCACACCCACAGCCACTCCTACCAACCATTGTGGCCAAGCACTACCATATACTGCACTTATTCCCTCACTTGCTGTTTCCGTAAGTCTCCCAACATTCTACTTAGACTGTAAGCTCTCCAAGGCAGGTATTTCCTTTCCAATAGTCTGATTTTGTTTGTTGCACTTATTGTATTATAATTCCCTGACCTGATTTGTCACTTTTGTAAAGCGTTGAGAACACTGTGTGTGCTACATACAGTACATACATACATACATACATACATACATACTCTTGTAGTATGAGAGAGCAAATTACAGTGACAGTATTTGATTTTTTTTTTTTTAAGAATTAGAGGGCATTTTGCATCCATCCACATTGCTACAGAGACTAACATGGGTCAATAGTTAAGAAAACCCCAGAAGTTAGACGAGGAAGGGGTTATTTCAAACAGAACACAGGAAAATATGATGCTCAGTTTTTTGTGCCTTATGAATGGAAGACTGGCAGATTACAAGCTCCTCTGCTTTATTAAGATCTGCAGGCCTTGGCGTTCTGAGACAGGCATCAAATGACAGAATTCTGGGAAAGCTGGTTACAGGCGACAACAGATGGATATAGAAAAGAATAAAATCCTGGTATGCTTCGACATAGAGAAAATTTCAGCAAGAGACTTCTTTACTACTTCTCCAAACTCAGGCACAAAGGAGGAATACCAGGATCATTTTCTGCATAGCGGCAATGACATCACGTGGAACCAGATTCACCAAAAACAAAAAGCGCATCTGATGACAAATTACAAATGGACATCCCACTGCATACAAAGGAAGTCTGACGAAGGGCCAGGACGGCCGAAACATTGCTGCTTTTGTATGCAGTTAGATGTCAGTCTTTACAAGCTGGTTTTGCAACAATAACATCAATGGGCTGAGACAGCACGGCAGCGAGTACCTTCATTGTTTGAGTGACAGTCATTGGCCCGATGGACACAACTATTATCAACACATTTATATTTTGGGTTTAGATTGAGCATACAAGTTGAGCAAAATAAATTGTCATTTATTTCCTTGATAGACAGACACACGACAACCTTAGAATACACTTAATAAAAACACTTACTGAATGGAGAAATGGGATAGAATGTCCAGAAAAGTACAAAGCACCAGAATATTGTCCTTTAAATTGCAGTCTTTTTGCAAAGGCGCAAATTGCCAGCCCAATCCTTCTGTGAGTAGTGCAAAGTTATTTCCGGTCCATTGGGGTCTGATAGATACCCCCAGCAATAACGGAGTCCTGGCGCAGAGTTATGTTCTTGGTTCTGATGGTGATAAGACTCTTTGTGTCCCAGGGTTGTTGCTGCTCTTATCCGCTGTTAGAAGCGTGATGGAAATCCGCTCAAATTGTAGAATGGAAAACGAAAGACAACGGGATAGCCTTGGTGGCATGTATATAGGGTTTGAAAGCCTATCTCCAACATACCCACCCAATCCCCCTCGTTGGAATTTTCTCATTCCCCAATCCCCTACTTGCCCACAGTTTGGAGAGTGGGCACTCTAGGGATTTCCTGTTCACACAGAGTCTGTGCAACAACGCCACCTTGGCTACTTAGCATAGGTGCACTACCCTCTTTACCTGGCCTCTCTCAGGCTGGGAGGGAAACTCAGGGTGTGAGCAAGCCCAGATGGTCAACAGGATTTCCTATTTAGCATCCATTCTGGCCAATTTATACATCCTGACTCAGGGGCTTTCATATGCAACACTTCCCGAGAATCACAGGCGTTGGCCCAGCATGTGATCTTTGAAGCTTGCATAGGAAAGTGACCCAGTTCATAGGCGTCAAAACATTTGGTTCTTGTGTGCATTTTAATGACAGGAGAAAATAAACTTCCTCCTGCTTGTCCCTTTTAAAACCTGCAGCAAAAATACACTTTATTGAAAATACATGTTCCCCTTATCTCACAATTATATTTTTCATATGTGTGTGCTTGGGATGTACTCTACTGCAAGCACATACAATCCTGCAAAATGGGGGCAACAATGCATAGAAGGGAAAATGGTACATGGGAACAGCATATAAAATTAACCCCTTCACCCCAATACGATTTAGAATTAACCAGCCGAGCATACTGCCTTTATTAATGCGCTGATTAATACTATTATTGTCACAGTCGTCAGATGTTGCTTTCACTGATCTCTGTGTGTACCAAGTACATTGTTCAGGACCTGGTCACCAAGGAACATGTAAGAAAGCTAAAAGAGAACTGTGTGCCAGTTCTAACAATGCTTTTATTAACTCTCATACAGAATCCACCAATAATTATCCCTATTCATGTTTTTCTGCTGCTAGGCTTTTGAAAAATGATTATCTATGCCTGTGATTTTCAACCGTGGTTTCGCGAGTACCATGGAGGGGGGGGGGAAGAGATCTGGGACAACTCTCCCAGCTGTCCAAGGCCCAGCGGCACCCCACATAGCAGTGAGGCTCCTGAGCAGCCACCAAGTCACTGCTATCTTTCCTCTACCTGCTCCTGCCGGGACCGGAAGTCGAGTCAACGTCCGGTTGTCAGGAGGGAGAGGAAGAATCAGGTAAGCGCGCACAGCTTCTTTAAAGTGTGTGTGACAGTAAGTGTGCGTGTGTGTCAGTGAAAGGGGGAGAGTGTGTGTGTGTGTGTGTGTGTGTGTGTGTGTGTGTGTGTGTGTGTGTGTGTGTGTGTGTGTGTGTGTGTGTGTGTGTGTGTAAGTGAGAGTAAGTGTGTGTATGAGTAAGTGTGTATGTAAGTGAGTGGGGGAGAATAAGTGTATGTGTGTTTATGTGAGAGGGTCAGAGTGAGTGTGTGAGAGTAAGTGTGTATGTAAGTGAGTGTGTGAGAGTGTGTATGTAAGTGAGTGGGGGAGAGTAAGTGTGTATGTGAGTGTAAGTAAGAGGGGGACAGAGTGTGTGTTTGTGCATATAGAGGAGAGAGGGGAGAGAGCGTGTAAGGGGGAGGGAGAGTAAGGGAGAGCGCGAGAGGGAACAGATACGAGAGATGAGGGCGAGGTGGGGGGATTGAGGGGGGCAGCAAGGGTTGGGGTTTCCCAGAATTTCACAATCAAATTCTGTGATTCCTTAACCAAAAAAGGTTTAAAAACCCCTGATTTAAGCTCTTTAAAAGGGCAAATCAGCAGCTGATTTTGTTTGAGTTTTTGTGCAGGCAGTAAAGAGGCTGAATTAAAAACTAAAACCTAAACTCAAAGTGAATAAAAGTATGTATAAAAAACAAAAATGTATGAATAGAAAAAAAAAATTGTGGAGCTACAAGAACAAAAAGAAAGCTGTGTGTGCTGTGCACGCGCATAGTAAGTGAAACTTCTTTGACTTTTGTCACAGAAATTGACTTATAATGCGCGTGCTCGGCACACATGTGTCAGTCAGTGTATGTGTCAGTCGGTCAGTGAGTATGTATGTGTGTCAGTCAAAGAGTATGTATGTGTGTTTGTTTGTGTGTGTGTCAGTCAGTGTATGTATCTGTGCCGGTCAGTGTATGTATCTGTGCCGGTCAGTGTATGTATCTGTACCGGTCAGTGTGTGTATGTGTGTCGGTCAGTGTGTGTATGTGTCGGTCAGTGTGTGTATGTGTGTCAGTGTGTGCATGTGTGTCAGTGTGTGCATGTGTGTCAGTCAATGTGTGTGTGTGTGTGTGTGTGTGTGTGTGTGTGTGTGTGTGTGTGTGTGTGTGTGTGTGTGTGTGTCAGTCAATGTGTGTGTGTGTGTGTGTGTGTGTGTGTGTGTGTGTGTGTGTGTGTGTGTGTGTGTGTGTGTGTGTGTGTGTGTGTGTGTGTGTGTGTGTGTGTGTGTGTGTGTGTGTGTGTGGTGTGTGTGTGTGTCAGTGTATGTCTCTCTCTCTCTCTCTCTCTCTGTGTTGTGTGAATGTCTCTCTGTGTCGGTCAGTGTGTGTATGTGTGTCAGTCAGTGTGTGTATGTGTGTCAGTCAGTGTGTGTATGTGTGTCAGTCAGTGAGTGTGTGTCAGTCAGTGTGCGTGCGTATGTGTGTCAGTCAGTGTGCACGTGCGTCAAAGTGTGCATGCGTCAAAGTGTGTGTGTATGTGTTTATTGGCAGCAGTACCAGCATCATGAATGTTGAGCGGGTGGGGGAGCTCACAGGGGGGGGGGGGGGGGGAAGGAATAGGCACATCATTCAGAAGCGGTGTTCGGTACATCACTGGGGTGTGCGTGCGTGCGTCAGTGTGTGTCAGAGTGTGTGCGTGTCAGAGTGTGCACGTGCGTGCGTCAGAGTGTGTGCGCGTGCGTCAGAGTGTGTGCGTGCGTCAGTGTGTGTGTGTGCGTACGTCAGAGTGTGTGTGCGTGCGTCAGTGTGTGCGTGCGTCAGAGCAAGTGTGTGTGTGTGTGTGTGTCAGTGAGTGTGTGTGTGTGTGCGTCAGAGTAAGTGTGTGTGTGTCAGTCAGTGTGTGTGTGTGTCAATCAGTGTGTGTATGTGTCAGTCAATGTGTGTATGTGTCAGTCAATGTGTGTATGTCAGTGTGTGCGTGTCTGTCAGTGTGTGTGTGTCTGTCAGTGTATGTGTATCTCTCTGTGTGTACACACCGTATGTCTCTCTGTCTGTGTCCTGCCCCCTCTCTCCTGACTCCCCCCACCCCCGGCGGAGCTGCGGACCCGGGGGGCTCAGTCTGAGTCTTCTGAGCAGATACCCCCCCACCCCCCGGCGGCGCGCTCAAGCTCCCCCCTTCCCCACCCCCCGGCGGCGCGCTCAAGCTCCCCCCTTCCCCACAACCCGGCGGCGCGCTCAAGCTCCCCCCTTCCCCACCCCCCAGCGGCGCGCTCAAGCTCCCCCCTTCCCCACAACCCGGCGGCGCGCTCAAGCTCCCCCTTCCCCACCCCCCTGGCGGTGCGCTCAAGCTCCCCCCTTCCCCACAACCCGGCGGCGTGCTGAAGCTCCCCCCTTCCCCACCCCCCGGCGGCGCGCTCAAACCCCCCCATTCCCAGGCTGTTAGGAGCGGCGCCGGCGCCAGCCTCCCTCCTCCTGTCCATCGGCATGGCAGCGGGCGGGGAACGGCGCCGCTGCCAGCCGCTTCTGCGCATGCGTGGCACGCGGCATGGCAGTGGGCGGGGAACAGTGCCGCTGCCAGCCGCTTCTGCGAATGCCTGGCGCGCGGCGGAAACAGCGACAGTTAGGAGCGGCGGCTATTGCCGCCGCATATGTGAGCAACCGGGTGTGGGGTGTGTGGGTGAGGGGTGCGGCGGCGATTAGGCTATCGCCGCCGCCACATGTGACAGGGGACGTGTGAGCGGAGCGGCGTCCATTACGTGACGTCACTTCCGTTTCACATTTCGCCCCACATCCATCCAGTTTTATCCCATCAGAGGTGCCACTAAAGAAGTTTCACTTCAATAAGCATACACAGGAAATAAAAACAACAACAACAACAGGAAGCAGGCTTCCATAGAGGAATTGAAGAAATGTAAATATCAGTAAGTACATTACATATTCTCTATGGCAGCCATAACAGCTGTGACGTCCCAAAGCAGTTACGTAGCTTGGGCAGGTACTCCCATAGTAGCTGAAGAAATGAAGAAACCTTCCTCCCAAATCTCGCACCATCCGAGGCCTGGAGATCTAGTCAATAGTGTTTCCAGAACATATGCAACAATGGCCATGTTCCTACCTTACAGATGTCAGGTGCGGAGGAGGCCTGAGCCTTTGCCACCCAAGAAGTTGCCATAACTCTTTTGAATGAGCACTAATTGTCTGAGGTTGAACTTTGCCTACAGAACGATAAGCTTCACTGATAGCTGCTGTGATCAATCTTGAAATGAATGTGGCAGAGGCTGCTGCCCTTTTCTAGGGCCCTGGAAGAGGACAAACAGTCTTAAAGTTTTTCTGAACGGAGCTGTCTTCTGGATATATTGCTAGTGCTCTAACTACATCCAGGTTATGCAGTCGTTTCTCCTTTCCGTTAGAAGGAAGAGGGCAAAAGGAAGGACCCACGGTATCCTGATTCATTGCAAACTCGGAAACCACTTTGCACTTTGAAGTGGGGGACTTTCCTCATCACAATTTTATCTTGATGAACTTGGAAATACAGTTATTTGCATAACAAGGCTTGCAATTGTCCAATTCTGCGTGCTGTTGTGATAGATTCAAGAAAACGGTCTTCAGGGTGAGTGTTTTAATAGAAAGGTGATGCAAAGGTTCAAAGGCTTTAGAGGTAAATGGCTCTAAAACCAGATTAAGATTCCATGAAGGCATGAGAGTTTGTATCTTTGGTTTGATTCTCATGGTTGCCTTTATAAATCAGTCAACCGTAGGATTGAGAGCAATTTGTTTAAGAAGATCACCTGAGGCTGAAAGCTGCACATTTAATGAAGCAGACTAGAGTCCTTTTTGAAATCCTAGCTGTAGAAACTGCAGGATCTGTGGAATTGTTGCTTGAAGTGTAGTAATATCCTCCTCGTGGCATTAGTTAAAGTATATCTTCCATATTCTGAATGTAGCGTGGTCCCCTCACCCTGCCTCTGGGTCAAGGAAATGCTCCGATGCTCCGCGGCTGGTGGCGGCCATTTTGGAAAGCTATCACGCATGAGCGAGGCACGGCACACATGCACAGGACACGATAGTGCGGTATCCATCTTGCAGGTGGCGCCGGAGGGTACATTGCGCATGCGCAGGACACGGCATAGGAGGTGGCCATCTTGTAGGAACATATGGAACACACTGAAAAGCAATGACCCTCATTCTCCAGAGGATGGATTGTTCCTGTGCTTAATTGCATTCAGGAACAAGTCAAAGAGGCGACAGGTAAACCAAATGGACATTTAAACCTAAATCAGGCTATCTACAAAAAATGGTAGAAACAAAGGGTGAACTGCGCTCTGATAATCGTGATTAGTGTTATATTGTGAGATTAATGTGATATTAATATAATAAAAACCTGTTACTTAATTGGTGAGGATATTCTGCTATATTCAAGGAATGGCTCCACAGACCAGAGCTATAGATACAAAGACAAAAGAAACAGCGCAAAAAACCTCATAGTATAGTATATAAAATTATATTGTGGTAAAACAGGTGAGTATTGCACGTACATCAAATTCAATAGTTACTAGCAGTACATGTTTTGGACATGTTACCAGTCAGCAACAGATGGTGGGTAAAGATCACCGGATGGCTCCCCTTCTCCTCTCCCGTTTCGTTCAGGATGCCGTGATACAGGGCAGCAGCCCCTCAGCATGAATACAGCAGTCCGATGGAATATAGCTGTCTCTCCACGTGTAAACCGTGGCTGTTTGCGGTAGGAGCAGGCTCTCAGTCACTGGCTTCAGGCGTGCGTCTGCACGTGTGGCGTCTGCTTGCAGCGCGCTTCGGATGATGTCATCAAGCGGCGCCGATCACTCTGCAGTCTCAACCAGCCACAGTAGTTAAATGGCATAGATTGCAGTAACGGGGATGGGGCCAGGTGACAGAAATAGGGTACTGGCACACTGCGAGTAGTATCAGAATGCGCCCTCTTATCCAATGCGTTTCGTACTTCAGGGACGAAGTACCTTTGAAGTACGAAACGCATTGGATAAGAGGGCGCATTCTGATACTACTCGCAGTGTGCCAGTACCCTATTTCTGTCACCTGGCCCCATCCCCGTTACTGCAATCTATGCCATTTAACTACTGTGGCTGGTTGAGACTGCAGAGTGATCGGCGCCGCTTGATGACATCATCCGAAGCGCGCTGCAAGCAGACGCCACACGTGCAGACGCACGCCTGAAGCCAGTGACTGAGAGCCTGCTCCTACCGCAAACAGCCACGGTTTACACGTGGAGAGACAGCTATATTCCATCGGACTGCTGTATTCATGCTGAGGGGCTGCTGCCCTGTATCACGGCATCCTGAACGAAACGGGAGAGGAGAAGGGGAGCCATCCGGTGATCTTTACCCACCATCTGTTGCTGACTGGTAACATGTCCAAAACATGTACTGCTAGTAACTATTGAATTTGATGTACGTGCAATACTCACCTGTTTTACCACAATATAATTTTATATACTATACTATGAGGTTTTTTGCGCTGTTTCTTTTGTCTTTGTATCTACAAAAAATGCCAGACTCTTTCCAGTGAAGCAGCACTGCAAGAACTGGAAGGTGAACTTGAAAAAATTAAATGGGATATTGTTGGCATTATTGAATTAAGTATAAAAGATGAAAGCCTTATTGAGCTGCGTACGCCTGTTATATTACAGAGGCACAGAACATTGAATAATCAGTGGTGTAGACTTCATTGTTAACAGGAGATAGAGAAATTAACAGAAGCGTATGAAAGCTCATTGACAGAGAAGGCCGAATTGTCATTCAATTGACAAAGAGATACAGTCTTCAAATAATCCAAGTGTGCGCCCCAACATCGAGTCACACAGACATTGAAGTGGAATTTAACAAAAGGAAATTGTTCCTCAAGATCGTTATGGGAGATTTGAAAGCCAAGATTGGTGTCCAGCGGAAAGACGAAGCATCGGTTGGCAAGTACCATTATGGTAATAAACGGGGAGACGGATTGGTAGAATTTGCAGAATGTGAAAACTTCTACATCATGAATTTATTTTTCAAGAAGAATCCAAAAAGAAAATGGACATGGGACTGACCCGTGCTAGGACTATATCCCAGCAAGCAAGAAACACGTGATTAAAGACTGCACAGTTTTTAACTGTTTTGACACAACAGGTGATCACCGATTGGTTCCGCTTCGAATTACATCTGAATGCAAAATGGAAAGAAAATTGATTAAAAAGACAAAAACAATCAACATTAAGAATCTCAAGAACAGCAGAGACTTTCACGTAGAACTGAAAAATAGGCTTCAGCTTGCTCACAATGCACGAGGACACAAACAATTATGAAGAACTAATAAAGGGGTAATAAAATAATAAAATATCAGATGGGGCAAAGCAATTACTACGGAGACAACAGGAAATGAAGCAACAATAAGAAAATGTAACTGTGATATGGTGAAGACGACTACTGAAGATAACAAAAGCTTAAAGAAGACAAAGCAGCGACTTAGAAATGTGTTCACTCCCAATTAAGCAATTACCATACCAAGACAAATTTTCCAATCTGGCTTTCGCCCCAAACACTCTACGGTAACTACCCTGCTAAAAGTTTGCAATGAAATCCAGTGTGGAATGGAACTGAGACAGCTCGGAATACCCATGTCATGGCGCGTGATTTCTTCCAACCTTTTTGGCTGAACCACTCACGCGACGCGTCAAAATAGAAAATGAAAATCTGCTGGGGAAAAGCTTGCGCCGCGCGAGCTGTATAAGCAACTGAATTTGGTTACATCAATTTGTTCCGCCGCCGCCGGTATAAGCACGGCCTTATGCAAAGTGTTAGTGATGTTAGTGAGACTAGATGCTGGTGATGCTATAGCCATATTAAATATAGGAAACTAATGAGAAACATGTACAGTTGCCATAAGTCAGCAGCCTTTGTGAGGAATTATGTGCTACAACCGTTAATAAACGGTTATTTTATTCAAAACTACAAAACTCCTGGCGCCCATCATTTTCCAACTTGTTTTGCCATCTGACAGAACCGTGCCCAGCCGGGAAAACCATGTGTGGGACTAAAGTATGAACCCTGAGAGACTGATATCAAAGAGAAGCTGTACACTCCCTGGGAGACGGGCAGGGAGGGGTTACACAGTAATAAGACAGGGAACATCCATCCTGTAAAGCTGGGAGTGGGAAATCTTATTGTGATTTCACCTCCTCTGATACTGGTATATTATAATAACTGGAATGTTTCACTAGCCCTTCTGGGAGAAACTGAGAATTGAAGACAAAATAATCACATATTCTCTCCTTGCAGAGTTCAGAGTCACCACAATATCTACTTGTGACGGTGAGGGGGTAACCAGGCTCTTAATAAAGGTCAAGTCCTGTTTTGGTTACCTCTGATCCATGTATTGGGGTTCAAGAGTGTCAGCTCTTGAGCCCAGCAACTGTAACTGCATAGTGTGACTGTTTGCGACAATAAAGAATTTGTATGTTTTTCCCTTTCCGGGCGTGCCGGCGAGCAAGGATTGCTGGGGCATGAGTTTCAAGGGGGGGTTTGCTGAGGAATTGTTATCAGAATGTGCCTAGGTGATTGGGATCCGGAGTTGTCGGTTCCCCTAAAAATGTACCCGAAAATCAGGCTTGGTTCTCGGATACATGTAGGCACATTGTCCCGGCAATATCTCCTCTTGAAAACGCTTGCGCGACTCACCACTAGGGTTCCCTGCTTCAGCACAGTCCAGTAAGGTAAATGGGGCAAAAGGATGTAAAGTGTCCCTGTACCTATGAGGGGTCCCTAGGTTAAGGGGGATACCCAGTTAATGCCCAGGTAGCCCAAAACCTATATTGGGGTTCATGGGCACTCCAACCATAATTATGAGGTTGTGAGGGGACTCTTAGAGTCCAGTCCAAGTCTATGTAATAGTGTGAGGGGAATATAGGCTAGTAGAAAATAAAGTGCAGCTATTTATTCTACTTCCCATACCCAGAGACTTAGGACATGTATAAAGTATATTTTATTAACATTGGTTTAATATGGTATATAATGTTGTGCACGGTAAATGAGTTGAGACTTTCAGAACCAATGTTCCAACAAGCTACCAGGCCTACCAGTAGGTGCCAGTAAGTTTGAGGGACATCGGAGATGAAAGCCACCAGAGGATGCCAGGGTTGTGAAGACCATTTGAGTAGCAGGGAAGGGCTCAAGTACCCACGTCCTGAGATGAATGGAAGTCACCCGGCCTACCAATTATCTCACCAGACGTGGAGGAGCCTGACGCAGTGGGTGACATCTGAATAGTAAGGGACTAAGGTGGCAAACTTGCGCATGTCCCTTGGCAGATTCAGATTCCCCGCTTACCCGGCTTTCCAGACCGGCATCGCTCTGATTGGCTGAGGAGAAAGTCCACACGCTCGGATTGGCTGTAGTATTTTGTGAATGAACTCCAAAATACTATAAGAAACCCCCAAGCCAATCACCGGAGAGATTCTGAGCGCCAGAAACACGGGCGGGCTTTTTGAAAGTGCTCTTGCGCGAATAGCAGAGCACCGGCTTCAGAAAAGTCTGCCCGGAATATTTTCTAAGTCCAGCTTTTTGCTACCAAGTTCTCAAAAACAAACGTAGCGGTCGGGGTTGGGATTGCAAGACGATTTTAGTTCCAGGACGTTTGGTGCTAACTCCCGGTCAAGGTAAAACTCTGTTTTAGAGTGTACAGCAGTTAGGAAAGTCCAGTTTATTACCTCAGTTCCCAAGTAAGTGTGTCTTTTCATTTGAAATTTTGTGTATCATTGTGTGTATGCCTATTTTAAGTGAATAAACACCAATTTATTGCATTATGTTGTTTTGCTCAATATATGATCCTGGTAAAAGGTGTACAATAAACCTTGTCTCCCATGACACTACTATACTCACTTAAGTGTGGATCCATGCTGGTAGCGGGCAGTGCCCCTCTGTCCATGCTGGTAGTGGGCAGTGCTCCTCTGTCCATGCTGGTAGCGGGCAGTGTTCCTCTGTCCATGCTGGTAGTGGGCAGTGCCCCTCTGTCCATGCTGATATTGGGCAGTGCCCCTCTGTCCATGCTGGTAGTGGGCAGTGCCCCTCTGTCCATGCTAGTAGTGGGCAGTGCTCCTCTCTCCATGCTGGTAGCGGGCAGTGCGCCTCTGTCCATGCTGGTAACGGGCAGTGTGTCTCTGTCCATGCAGGTAGTGGGCAGTGCCCCTCTGTCCATGCTGGTAGCGGGTAGTGCTCCTCTCTCAATGCTGGTAGCGGGCAGTGCCCCTCTGTCCATGTTGGTAGCGGGCAGTGCCCCTCTGTCCATGCTGGTAGTGGGCAGTGCCCCTCTGTCCATGCTAGCAGTGGGCAGTGCTCCTCTCTCCATGCTGGTAGCGGGCAGTGCGCCTCTGTCCATGCTGGTAATGGGCAGTGCGTCTCTGTCCATGCAGGTAGTGGGCAGTGCCCCTCTGTCCATGCTGGTAGTGGGCAGTGCTCCTCTGTCCATGCTGGTAGTGGGCAGTGCTCCTCTCTCAATGCTGGTAGTGGGCAGTGCCCCTCTGTCCATGCTGGTAGTGGGCAGTGCGCCTCTGTCCATGCTGGTACTGGGCAGTGCCCCTCTGTCCATGCTGGTAGCGGGCAGTGCCCCTCTGAAGGTGCTGAAATAGGAGGTTCCCTGATTTATATTTGTTGGGTGACAGCTGTGCCTGTATAAAAGAGAAGAAGAAATGTAATTACTATGATGTTTTCTTGGACAAATATACAGCATTTAGTATAAGCTTTCAAACCCAATATTAGTACCACAAAAACAGCCCAAAGGAGTTAGAAAAGACCAAAACAAACATTAAATTATAACATAACAATCTAGTATACAAACTACAGTATAAAAAGTCCCAGATCAGCAGCCATAAGAATAGTGATGTGCTCTTAGCATAATAATATTTTTTTAACAAATCGCTTTTCTCCCAGGGATTGAAAGTGCTTCACTGTTACAAAAGCAGAAAAAGAAGAAAACATTAATATTATACAAGAGACAAAACACAAGGAAAGACACAATACAGGAAGTGACGGTGCTGAAGCTATTAAATGCCGGACAGGTTGTGGTTCATTAATTAAATGCCTGAGTAAATAGTCTCGAGTCTAGAGAAGAGAAGATGTCCTCTGGAGCATAGACTCAGCAGATAGGTGTGATATGCAATAAAGAATGAGAAAAAACAGCAGTGTGTCACTGAGCAAAAATATCGGTTGCGTCCAGTTATTTTCAAAGGAGGACACTTACATCTATGTCTTCTGTCAATGGGCATGTTTCACACAATTGGCCAGGGGATGGAGATATACTCCTATTACTCCCAGGACAGTGATTAACCTCCAATCTTCGTGGAAAATAGAAGAAAAAGGTGCCCTGGCATATTATCATTGTTTATTAAAACAAACTGGTATAAAAATGAGGAACACTCACAAACGCCTCTTTTCAATGAGCATTTTGAATACAAAGCTTTCCAGCATGTAAGTGATATCAGTCTCCCCTCCTCCTGTCCTTCACGTTACCGGAGTCTGTGGGGTTTCTGTCAGCAGATCTCCTTATCCCCGTAGTCCGGCAGCGTCCGCCCCTCCAAGTTGGAAACTGGAAACTTTTAATGTGCTGGACAAGATTCTGGAGGCCCAGTCTCAGATTCCCGAGGGTTTAGAGGTACCAGAAGGTTGCTTATACTGGTATGCCGCCCCTCAGTTTCACCGGAAGATTCTCGAGTGGGGTCACTCCTATAAATCTGCTGGCCATCCGGGTACGAAAAGAACTGCTGATTTGATCATGCGCACTTTTTGGTGGCCCAACATACTGAAGGCCATCAAAGAATGAATCTCTTCCTGCTCTATCTGCGCTCAAAATAAGTCCGCTCGTCATAAGCCGTCTGGTCTGCTCCGTCCTTTCCCTGCCCCGGACTGTCCTTGGACACACCTTTCTATGGACTTTATTGTTGAGCTCCCAGTCTCTAAGGAAATGAACACCATAATGGTCATCATGGATAGATTCTCCAAACAAGACCACTTTATACCCCTCAAGGGTCTTCCTAATTCTGCCACCCTGGCAGATATATTCGTCAAGGAGATCTTCCGTATCCATGGTATTCCTCTCTCTATGGTTTCAGATCGCGGTTCGTAGTTTATTTCAAAATGTTGGCGCGCTTTCGCCTCAAGGTTAGATATATCCCTTCTCTTTTCCTCCGGGTATCACCCTCAAACGTACGGCCAGACTGAGTGAACGAATCAATCTCTCGAACAATACTTAAGATGTCTCATCTCTGATTCTCAAGATAATTGGGCAAACCTACTTCCATGGGCAGAGTTTGCTCACAATTCTCTCAGGAACCAGTCCACGCAAGAGCCACCCTTCTTTATAAACTACGGTTTTCATCCAGCTCGTCTTCCTATGTCTACTTCCTCTTCCGGAGTTCCGGCAGCAGATTCTAGAATACATTTTCTTCAAAATTCTTGGAGAAAAATTCAGAAGACTCTACAAGAATCTGTCTTTAGACATAAAAAACAGACGGATCGATATTGTCAAAAGGCACCCAGATATAGGCCAGGAGACAAGGTTTGGTTACCTTCAAGGAACAGAAGGTTGAAGACTCCCTCTCTGAAGTTGGCCCCAAAGTTTCTAGGACCTTTCACGATTATCGAATCCTGTGGCTTACCGCCTCCAATTACCTCTTTCAATGAGAATCCCGGCGGTCTTTCATGTATCACTATTGAAGCCGTTCATCCGGAGTTCTCAATTTCCTGAACATACTCACAGGCCACCTCCGGTCACAGTTCAGGGTAAACAAGAATTTGAGATACGGTCTATCATAGACTCCAGATTCTCAAGATGTAAGGTTCACTTCTTAGTCCACTGGAGAGGTTTCGGACCAGAGGACCGTTCTTGGGTTCCACAGCAACAGATCCACGCTCCAACCCTACTCAGACGTTTCCACCAGAAATTTCCACTCAAACCCAGGAGGGGGTACTGTAAGGACTTGGGGAGCACGTCCCTTGGAGCATGCTCCCTCCTTACCCGCTCATGGTACTGCAGCTGCTGATGCCTCCGTTGCCCCCGCTAGCCATACACACAACCCCGCTCTCCTTACAGAACGCGCGCGTACCCGCTCCTCTTGTGCACGCTCTACGGAGCTCAACTCCGCCCTGTCGGCGCGTCACACATTCTGCAAGCGCGGCCCGCACACGTGACTTTGCGCCACGATCACAAGCCGCACGGTAAGTACTAATGACCTCCTTGTCTTCTGGCCCTATCCCGGGCCTCGCTAGGAGCGCGCCTCCGTTCCGCTCCTTTCCCATTGGTTCCTGGTCCATTAAATATCTGGTTCCTACTCACAGTCAGTGCTCAGCATAATTGCTCGTAGCGTAGTGCTGTCCAGTGTATTGTACCTTGCTCTTGTCTTATCTTTCAGTTGCTACCTTGTTATTGACCCGGCCAGTCTGCGAAACCTCTCTGGAATTGGATTTTGGCATACCCTCGACCTCGTGTACCTCTGAACTCGGCTCCACGGATACGACTACGCTGCTCTCTCTACCCCAGACCTTGGCTTACGGACTTCAACGATTCTGCTATCTCCTGCCCAGGACCCGGCGAGTATACCAACTAACCCTCTATCTACAGCCCAGACCAGGCAATGCTAACTACCAACATCCGGGCACGCCTCCACTGCTGTGGGTGTGTGGTATTCTTCCTTCCCACCTCAGTATCGGGGTCTTGTCTGGTTTGTGGGCAGCACGAGCGTTACAGTGAAGTACAGATACATATCCACATCCATACATACCAGGGACTACATGATGTACAGATACATATACACATACATACCAGGGACTATGTGATACACATACACATACAGCAATGAGTATCCGAACACTTGTCTTTGAAAATCTGGGGCAATCTCTGAGTAATGCTGCAACATTTCTGTGACATTTCTGCAAACACTCTAATGGCCCATTTGGATTAACACAGCGGGGGTCCCTGTAAGTCTATTTCAGTTTGAATGGGACTGCCAGGGACCCTCGCTGTGTTAATCCGATGGGCCAGTAGTCTGTCTGCAGAAATGTCACAGAAATGTTGCAGCATTACTGGAGTATTGCCCCAGATTTTCAAAGGTAAGTGTTCGGATACTCGTGGCTGCATCAGTACATACATATTAGGGACTACGCATCACACAGACACACATACACACATACCAGGGACTACGAGATTCACAGACACACATACATACCAGGTACTACGTTATGCACAGACACATACATCAGGAACTACGTGTTGCACAGACACATACGCATACACAGGGCTCGACAAATGCACTTGCCCACTCGCCTGGGGCAAGTGCATTTTGGCCACAGATGAGCCATCATGGCCACCAAAACAACACGCGGTTCTTTAAGCAATTTCCCTGCAATTCTAATCCTACCCTGCTTGGTGGAGGAGCTGTTGCCCACTGTGACAGGGTGAATGAACGTCACCAGCCATATACCTGGCAAACTTATGTTTAGGCTTGCAGTGTAGCAGTGACGAGGTTAAGTTTCAGTTGAGAAGGGCTGCTTAATTAGTCTAACCTCAGCTGCATTATCAAGGTGTTTTAAAACCCCCAGGCTGTACACACATGCAGGCTAGCTGGTCAGGAGACAGGACTGAAATACTGAAGAGATTACTGCTATAAGGTCTGTTTTTCAAAGTACGTGTGATGAACTGTCTGTGTCCTGCATGCTGAAGAGAAGCTGCCTTGTTTTCTATGCTAAAGAGAAGCTATTTTGTTTTTGTCTGCTGAAGAGAAGCTATTTTATTTTTGTATGCTGAAGAGAAGCTATTTTGTTTTTGTCTGCTGAAGAGAAGCTATTTTTACATAGTTACATAGTTACATATAGTTACATAGTAGATGAGGTTGAAAAAAGACGTATGTCCATCAAGTTCAACCTATGCTAACTTTAGACAACAGAAACTTTATTCTATATCTATACTTACTTATTGATCCAGAGGAAGGCAAACAAAAAACCCCATTGTTTTTGTATGCTGCAGAGAAGCTATTTTGTTTTTGTATGCTGAAGAGAAGCTATTTTGTTTTGCGTGCTGTATGTTTTTAAGGCTCAATAAAGAAGCCTTATCAAGAGAACCCGTGTGTGTGTGGTTGCATGTACCCTGCAACACCCACCTAAAGTTCAATTCCATCCCCCCCCCCCCCCCCGATTGGTCAAGGTACTTTTGGCACGCACCACAGTGAGCTCCTGTCATTTCGTGATCGGACCTCCTGTGTTCAAGTCACGGAGCAAGTGAGTAGAAAAAGAGCAAACCAGAAAATGAAGTTACACACTTAGTATTTATATATTGGGGGTCTATGAAGGTTATACAGTATGTGCTTATTATTGTGGGGAAAGGGGGGCAATACCTGTGGTCCCAGGCAGATACCGTCCTGTCCCCCCCATGATGTGAAGTATATATAATTGCTATACTGTTCTAGCTAATCCTCAAAGCATTTCATGCACGATACATAGTCATGCTATAGGCTGCAATCGCATAAAACAGGCAGGCACCAGAAGATATCTTCTGGCACCTTACAGCTGCTGGAACATCGGGGCATTTAAACAGTTCACGGACAAGCAATCCTACAAGCGATAGAATAACCTCTGCCCTGATGTATAATAAATTGGTTTTAAAAGACCTAAATTGTCACCAAATCATTTATGGTTTTAACTTGTATAATGGGATAATATTGCATGTGAAAAATATATATATCTTCGGTTTTCTTTATTGTAGCCAATTTTTCCCACCTCACTTATGAAGCTATTGCCAAAACTCTCCAAGAAAAATGGCTTCCTGTAAAATGGCAAATTTATTTCAAGATTGGCGTGTTTACATTCAAAGCCCTACATGGCCAGAGTCCCGGCTATCTGAGAGCTTCTAGTTTCCTACACTCCCATTCGCTCACTTCCATTTGCAGATGAACGACTCCCAACCGTTCCCAGAATCTCGTTGACTTCCTGTTGGGGCCCGAGCTGTTAGCCACGCTGCTCCCACTCTCTGGAACAGTCTGCCTCATACAGTTCAAGAGGCCTCTCTCTGGGAATCTATAAACAGAGGCTCATGACCTACCTGTTTACCCAGGCATTTAATTAATGACCCACAACTCATCTGGCATTTAATCACTACAGTACCGTCCCATCCTGTATCGTATCTTTCCGTGTGTTTTGCCTCGTTTATAATCTTAAATGTTTTCTTCTTTTTTCCTTTTTGTAACTCTGAAGCGCTTTCAGTCCCATTGGGAGAAAAGCGCTATACTGTATAAATAAAAGTATTATTATTATCTCTGTCAGAGATGTGTGCAGAGGTGTATGTAATGGAGACTGATTTGGGTGCAATTATATCTTGGCTTTATTGCGCCTGTTCCTGTATCCAGGCAAAACATACAAAAACAACAAAATAACAAAACCCCTATCCCTTAGTAAGTGCTAACTAAGGCTGCGCTTATAGTGCCGGCCATAGCGACGCGACGTTGCATCAAAACAAATGCATTGCCGCCATTGCGTGCGCTTATAGTAAGCGCGATGGCTTGGTCACGATCGCTGTGCTCACCACAAACAAGGCGGGACCCCGGTACTGAGGTGGGAATGGGTATAAACGCCACCCACAGCCACGGGGGCACGTCTGGAGAGTGGATGGTCAGGCAGCCGGGTCGGGATGGAGAGATTAGAGTAGTCTTGATACTTGCCAAGGAACGTGGTGTATGTGGTGCTCAGAATTGAACCGGTAGCTTCATGCACATAATTGTAGATAAGACCATAAGCTTGGTGGTCTGACGATAAGTCCTTCCAAGAGGCGGTGACAGGATCAAATATCTAGATAGACGTGAATCCTATTGGATTTTTACCTTAAAAACCAGAATACCCCTGGGGATAAACACAGAATGGGATCTAAGCCATTTTTTATGATTACTGTTATCATTAAATACTCTTATTTTACAATATTATTATTGATCAATTAATTATTATTTTAAATAAATTGGTCACAGGAAGATCCTTATTGTTCAAAGTTAGAATAGGGACTTTTTTTATAATTGAGCTATTTATGCAATCCCAATCTGTGTTCATTTCTTATATCAAGATATAGAATCTAATATCGGGTAACATATGTCTCCTATCATAGATGTAATACTAATTATATATACATATAGTACTTCAAGTTTTCCATTTCTATGAATTGTTTTGATCATTATACTATATGATCATATATACATCTATTCTGCAAGCTTCCATGAACTAGCAAGGTTCTGTTTTTGTCCCAGGTATGGTTATATTATACTGATTATATCCTGATTCATTATAAATCCTTAATATCTTGATTCATTATAAATCCTGATAATGTACTGCATATTGTATGTATATATGAATATATACTATGTTCCTTTACATAGATATATATACCTATACTGGGAATCTATGATTTATTAACTTAACAAATTTCTTGCCTAGATCCGATTTATGGAATTGTTTAGTAATGCCTCCTTTGGCGTTTTTATATTCTATGTTGATATTTTATGTGTCACTAATAAAGTTGTATATTGTGAAAAAAACTACAGAGATCACGTGACGTATCGCAACCAATTGAGATGGACGTTGCGTCAGCGCGACTGGCCTACGTGCCGCACGCTGATGACGTCACCCTTTTGGCACGACGGAGGTCACGTGGCAGTTCCAGCGTACTACCTGATGCACTCTGTTCCTTGGGAGTGTGCGTCACTCAGCCGCAACTGCTTGCAGCTGTCGACGGATGACGCCGCAGCCCATTGGACTAGAAGTGCCTAAGGTGGGTATAAATGGATTATTATTGCACTCTTGCTTCACCTTGATAAAGTACTATTGTACGAAACGCGTAGGTGCGTTCCACTTGTCCTATTTTTGTCCCTGTATGTGTTTTCTGGCTTAATACATTTCTTTTTTGATACTACACGGAGTGGCCTGGTTTTGTTTTTCCCTGCCTCACATTGCAGGGCGTCTGAAGCTGTGCTCCATCCACACCATCTACTCTCCTTGATACTTGCCAAGGTCAGAGGTAGGAGCCGGTAGAATGGTCGGAGTCCGATAGCCGTGGTCAGGGGTTGGAGCCAGTAGAAACGTAGAAGTCCGTAAACCATGGTCAGGATTGGAGAGATGCGGAAGGTCAGAGGAATGCCGGGGTCGGTAAGTCAGAAGTGCGGAGTCCAAGGATCAAGCCGGGTCGGTACACAGGAGATCAATCTGAAAGCAAGGCAAGGTACACGGAGCAAGGCAAGGCACCAGGAAGTGGGAGAACGACGCTACCAGGAACTATGCTCGGCCAAAGTGCAAGTGGCACAGCTGAGCATATATGGGAGAGCAGGACCAATGAGAGAGAGAGGAGTAGAGGGGCGGCCTCAACGGAGGTTTAGGATAGGAGGAGTGGTGCAGGAGACAGGTGGGCGTGATGAGAGTAGTTGACGCGCAGCTGGAGAGCAGTGCACATGCGCTGATGTGCGCTGTAACCGGGGGTTGGAGCCAGACTCTGCGATGTCAACAAAGCTCCTCCGTGAGCGCATCCATGCTGTAAGGACAGCGGGGTTGCGCGAGGCAGCAGGAAAGGAGGGAGTGCGCTGCAGGGGACGCGCTCCACGATTCCTTACAAAGGCATCTCTATTTGATTTTTCCAGCGACCGCAGCCTGACGTCACCGTCGCGTCACCGGCACTATAAGCGTAGCCTTACTTTCCCAGACCCTATCTGCAGGACTGGAGGGATATTCCCATTACCAGCCTATCATCCCAAAGTCTCAGGAGGTACCTCAAGCAGGTGGCCCTCCATGTCAGTCTCTGGCAGGTTCCTGGGTCCTCTGTGTCCCGGAAATATAGGTCCCTGGGTGTCTTGATCTCAGCACACCTTTGTGCTCAAGAGTGTCTGTGTGCAGGCTTCTCTGCTCTCCTTCTGTCAGCCCAAATGTGAGCTAAGGAATCTCTCTCCTGTTGTGTCTCACATGCTGTTTTTTATAGAGCTCTCATTAGTCCAGGTGGAGACTAGTTAATTGAGTGGCTGCAATTAACAATCTCTCTGCTGGATTCTCATAGCTCGGAGGATGCTTTATTTAAACAAGGATAAGTCCCTGTTACATACATAGATACATACATACATACATACATACATACATACATGGGACTACGTGATGCACAGACATGTACACATGCATACAGGCCCCGAAAACAAGATTACAAGGACTACAGTGGGACGAATCATTATGTGCAAAATGCTGAAGGGTCTGTATAAGGGTCTGTGTGTCCAGCTATTAGGGCTGTAATGGGTTAATTCCGCAGTACAAGGTGATAATGTCTCCGCAGTAAGATCTGGCCAAGCTTAGCTCAGTCTCAGGCTTCGGCCTACGCGAATAATAACCGTGTTTGTTTTAAATGCATTATTAATGACTACGGTGCTGCACTGGGTGAGAAGAGGTGCCTGAGGTCAGTGCCAGGGGGTGGCAGGATGTGTATCACCCCTGTAAGTCATCCTAACCACCAAGTCCTGTGCCCCTGGGTGTCACCCTAACCACCAAGCCCTGTGCCCCTCGGAGTCACCCTAACCAACATATCCTGTGCCCCTGGGAGTCACACTAACCACCAAGTCCTGTGCCCGTGGGTGTCACCCTAACCACCACGTCCTGTGCCCCTGGGAGTCACACTAACCCCCAAGTCCTGTGCCCCTGGGAGTCACCCTAACCACCAAGTCCTGTGCCCCCGGGAGTCACACTAACCCCCAAGTCCTGTGCCCCTGGGAGTCACCCTAACCACCAAGTCCTGTGCCCCTGGGAGTCACCCTAACCCCCAAGTCCTGTGCCCGTGGGTGTCACCCTAACCACCAAGTCCTGTGCCCCCGGGAGTCACACTAACCCCCAAGTCCTGTGCCCCTGGGAGTCACCCTAACCACCAAGTCCTGTGCCCCTGGGAGTCACCCTAACCCCCATGTCCTGTGCCCCCAGGAGTCACACTAACCCCCAAGTCCTGTGCCCCTGGGAGTCACCCTAACCACCAAGTCCTGTGCCCCTGGGAGTCACCCTAACCACCAAGTCCTATGCCCCTGTGAGTCACCCTAACCACCAAATCCTGTGCCCCTGGGAGTCACCCTAACCACCATATCCTGTGCCCCTGGGACTCACCCTAACCACCAAGTCCTGTGCCCTTGGGACTGCCAGTCTCAGTGAAACCCGGTTGCCGTTAAACAGTTCTTAAATAAAATTGTAGTGCAGTCACTCCGCCTCCCACCGGGGTCTGAATCCTGAACAAGTAGCAGTACTGACACCATAGTGGCGGTGCACAGCTGGAAAGCAATGAGGGCTGGAAAACAGAGAGTTAATAAAAACAATTTATTGGACACAGGATACCAAACGCGAAGGACGGTTACCGCTAACGCGTTTCACGCTAAAACCGCGCTTAATGAAAGATTCCTGACTCTGATTCTTGGCGAGCCTGACACGGTCTCTGTAACTTATTAATGATGTATACAGTTACCCGTATGTGAAGACTTTGTAAATACAGCATTTTTTACATATGGCTTTTTTCTATGAATGAGATGATGTTACTGGAGATTTCGTAGCACTGATATTGGACTTTCTCCTGACCCCAGTGTCCCGTTATCACACAAATCTATGTAAAGAATAACATATACAGGGGTACAGTGGAGGTAATATGAGTAACATGTCAGTATTACCTGCTCGCTGTGTGAGGGATTACTCCCTGTATCCCCCCTCACTGCTCCCACTCCCCTGCTGCCCAGCACAATAGTATATATTTGCCCAGACTGCAGGTCTCAGGAGGCCACAGAGGAGGGGTAGGAGAAGCTGGACCTGTAGTTCCCCTCTGTGGGTGCAGGATGGGTGCTGGACCTGTGGTTCTCCTCTGTGGGTGCAAGATGGGTGCTGGACCTGTGGTTCCCCTCTGTGGGTGCTGGACCTGTGGTTCTCCTCTGTGGGTGCAAGATGGGTGCTGGACCTGTGGTTCTCCTCTGTGGGTGCAGGACCTGTGGTTCCCCTCTGGGGGTGCAGGATGGGTGCTGGACCTGTGGTTCCCCTCTGTGGGTGCAGGATGGGTGCTGGACCTGTGGTTCCCCTCTGTGGGTGCAGGGTGGGTGCTGGACCTGTGGTTCCCCTCTGTGGGTGCAGGGTGGGTGCTGGACCTGTGGTTCCCCTCTGTGGGTGCAGGGCTGGGTGCTGGGGAGATGATCAGATGCTTGCTGAGCTGTAACCTCCTACTGGATAGGGCAGAGAGGCTTAACTCACACAGATAAGTGACTGTAATTTATAGGGGCCCCTAATTGGGACTGGTCCCCACACTATGCTAAGCGCACTGAGACATGGAAGTATCTGTATTACCAGTAATCTCCTCCTACCGGGTGAGGGCAATGTGCAGCTCTCACACCCTCCCTGTATCACTGCCTGCTACATCCGGGTCACAGCACTATGTCCTACTGCGCATGCTCACACGCAGGGCATCATGGGAGTTGTAGTTTTCTAGCCTTCAGTACCAGTGACACATAGAAGCAGCACAGTAACATTTCCCAGACACTGTGCTAGGGAGAGAGAGTTACTTCTGCATGTAGCGGTGTATACACCGCCTGCTCCCTTTTGGCCAATGATATGAAGGAGGTAACCTGGGGATAACATAACCCCTGAGGTTGTAATACAGGTAAAGGACTAAATGTATATCAATATATATACACACACCCTGTTTTCTTTGTGTCTCCCCCCTCCCTTTCTCTCTCACAGGGGGCTGGGGCAGGAACAGAGTAGGGCTGGGGCAGAAGGTAGGGGGGAACAGCTAGCAGGGGGTTGGGGTGGGATACAGCTAGCAGGGAGAGGGGATGAGAGGGGGAATACAGCTAGCAGGGGGAGGGGAAAGGGGGACAGGGGAGGGGGGACACAGCTAGCAGGGAATATCTGGGTTTCCAGGTGAGTTCCCAATAAATGAGACGCCCCCTCCCCAGGTACAGACCGGGCGGCATTATCATGTAGGAGAAATAAGCAGCTGCCTGAGGGGCAGATAAAGGAGGGCAGCAGGGGATAAAAGGGGCAGTAACCCCCATAAGAGGAGGGGGAGTGTCCGCTTCTCCTACACAATAGGGAATGACTGTACTACAATTTTATTTAAAGCAGCAAAACATGTGAAATCTTACTTTTTTATTTAATAATTTCTGGAGTATTAGATAAGTCATTTTTTAATTTATTCAACTACTAATGCCCTTTTTAATATACTGAGTAATCTCAGGCTTTAGCACAGCTTCCAAGCAGTGCAAGATCTTTGCAACACTTTCCTGTTTGTGATCCTTTGTTGCCAATATTCCCAGCAGTTTGAGCTGCAAACTGTAGCAATACATAATGTTACCTTAGTAAATCAGGATACATTGTAGCTGCCCTATGTTCTTTTATCAATTAACCATTGTAAAGGAGACCCTCGTGTCCTGTGATGTGCTGGTGGGCTGTGCTCCGGTGTTTTCCATTACTCTAGACTACTCCTCCCTACCTGGCTGCCCGCCGCTGGTGATACGCTGCTGCAAGCTTTCATTTGGATACCAGCTGTGACCTCCTCCCTGCTATACACAGCAACCCATTCCGGTGAAAGAGGCAGGCGGCTACTTATCGTTCACGAGCCGCACTGGGGCTGCGTCTGTCCAGTGACGGAGTCTTCGGTTTGGGGGCCCGCTCACCCCCCTTTACCATACGGAGGGATTTGCCCTGGCTGTGGCTACTGAGCTCCATCGCGGGGATTCCCCTATTTCCTGCCGCCGCGCTCCCCGCCATCGGAGGCTGCTGTTGGAGGAGACGCCGCTCCCAGTGATTGCACAATATTTTTAATCATCTTTCCCACTTCACCTACCTGTGAGTAATTTTACTGCGACGCGATCGTGCTGCATGTGGCAGCCAGTCGGTAACAAGCCTTTCATTTACTATCTTTGTTTACTCATTACCTTCTTATACGTTATCCTTACTGGCAATTGCTCACAGGCTGACACACATGGTGTGTCTATTACATTATCTAGAGACACTTATATACAGCGTATCCCCAGTCACACACCTCTACAATTATTTTTTTTGGAGCACTGGATTGTTTGGACTGCCCTGTGGTCTGAATTTCTATAGCTGCTGAGTTACACTGACTGCAGGATTGATTGAATCTGGAAGGCGGCCATTTTGTTAGACACACAATCAGTATTTTTGCAGATTTGTAACCGGAGTACCAAACGATTGCCAGTTTAGGTAAGAATGTATAATTTATATGTAGCGCACTTTCCCCCATCTCCCTGGGAGATGTGTGGCTGCAGTATGTGTGGTGCTATACCTGTGGCATACAGGAGAGCTGAGTCTCCACTACTGGCTACTTGGGGTATACCTGAGTGATCGTTCGGTAGCGCCTCCACCTGTAATGAGATTCTACTGTGTGGAATAACCCCGTTACAGGACAATAAAGAATACACAACGTGTAAAGCATAACAGCTTTACTATACACAGCATAAACAATACAGATAATTATATACACCCTTGCAGGGCCATAACCCCTCACCGTGTCTCCCCAACACCGGGTCCATACCCCAGGGGGGGGTTTGCCCCAATATGTTGAGGTGCTCCAGGCACCGGACCGTCTCAGTGTCCCCCAAGAGCCAACCCACCCAAATGTGAGACAGCGCTGCCCCACTAAAGTGTTGAGTTGGTGCACTGGTGAGTTGGGTACATGCCGGGTGTGTCCACACAACCGGGCACGCAGATGAAGATGGGATCCACGGATCCAAAGTGCTGAACCGCGAAGCCTCTGCCTCTCCGTTGGGTGGTGTCCTGCATGGACGGTGTCACTTTTGCTGGAGGTGATCTGGTCCCAGACCACTGGTGCCAGGATGCAGCGTGTCCTGTCTGTGTTCCCTCACTATTATGCTAGAGGGTCAGTGTCACTATCTATGGGCCTGTCCTTGCAGCAACCACAAGCTGAGGGGAGATCTGGGCCTAATAGGGGGTATTTGGCCTAGTGCAGGTGCCACAGACATCTGTACACACAACCTACCCCATCCTTGTCCCAGCTCCGACTTGCGTGCTTCCTTGGGCACAAAAAGTATAATTCTGGTTGCAGGGGAATTCGGCCGCGCAATTGGCTGCTGCAGCCCATGTGTCTAGCAGCCCCAGGGGCTGCTGGGGATTGTAGTTCCCCTTCGGAATATCTGCTGTATTGCTGCCGCCTCTGCCGTACTGCGCATGCGCAGCATCTGTCCAATGGGCGCCGCAACCCATACCTGTCCTGCGCATGCGTGAACTCGCACTGCGCATGCGCCCGCCTTTCCATTATGGCAGCGCCCTCGACACTTGCTCCCACGGAGATCTGGCGACCTGCTCGCCTCACCGGCGCCACCGCAACCCACCGGCAGCTCCTGACCACGCTCCCCTGCCACATATAAAAATAAGAAAATAAGGGGGGGCAAGGAGGAATCTGCTTTAAGAGATTTCAGTAAAGCTCCCTCACTGCCTCCCTTTGGCCAATGATATGAAGGAGGTAACCTGGAGATGACATAACCCCTGAGGTTGTAATAAAGCTAATGGAATATACTAAAGGAAAACTAAAGGAACCCCTGTTCTCTCTGTGTCTCCCCCTCCCTCTCTCACAAACAGGGCTGGCAGAATCTCTGGGGACTCTGTGTGGTGAGTGGGGGGGGGGGGAGGGCTCTGTGTCAGACCCCTGGGTGTCTTTGTGTGGGGTTCAGGGGGCTCAGTGTAAGACCCCCGGTGGGCTCTGTGTGGGGAGCAGGGGGCTCAATGTCAGGTTTCCGGGGGGCTTGTTATTGTTTTAGCTTCAACTTGGAAAATAAATGAGGAAATCGGAGCAATCTGCAATTCAAAGTCAAAACCAACTGTGACGGGCACGGGTAACCAGGCTATACGATAAATAATAATAGTATGTTCTTGTATAGTGCTGCTAGTTGTACGCAGCGCTTTACAGAGACATTTTGCAGGCACAGGTCCCTGCCCCGTGCAGTTTACAATCTGTTTTTGGTGCTTGAGGCACAGGGAGTTAAGTGTCCAAGGTCACACGGAGCCGACACCAGGAATTGAACCAGGTTCCCCTGCTTCAAACTCGGTGCCAGTCACTCAATGAGCCGCTCCTTCTCCATAATAAAGGTTAAGCCCCCTGGTTGCCCTTGAGTCCCGTGGGACCCTGGCAGTTACCCAGCACTATAAGCCAAGGGCCAGATATCTGTATATGCAAAGTTAGAGTGACCCCTGCTTTTCCACTTTCCATGTTCCTTTTACCCCAGACTCATGAAACTTGCTGCTTGTAAGTTTTAGGTGAGATATTTTGGTAAGAATGCAATTCTTTTGTTTGCAGGAGTTCGGGGCTACCGGTAGTACATTCATTCTACCCGGTGAGCAGGCATGATTTGCCGGTACGCGGGTGGAATTACACCGGGGCTGCCCCGTGTCCCCCAGACTCCTTTTCGAGTCCCGATATCTCAGTCCTATATCCCTTACAGTTATGAGTCTCCCCAAGGTCCCCCATGTATTAAAGTATGTTTTATGTGTTTGATATATTTATTATAAGGCTCTATGCAGTCAGCCAGGACACCTGCTTAAGGTGCCCGTAAGTCTGCATAAAGTCACTTTTTCAGCTACCCGGACATTACCTGGAACCGGCAACTGAGAAGTTGGGTAATGTCAGAGTAGCTGAAAATACATCATCACTTACCTGCAGCCGGCGACGGAAGGTGAGAAAGACCGCGGCGACATCCGGGAACAGCAGCAGAGGTCCTGTGGTGGTGGCAGCAACAGATGTCTGTGTTCAGCCTGCGCGGGAGCCATCTGTCCAATAGGAACGCTCCTGCTCCGGTCACATGGTACCCCGGCTCACACTGGTATCTGCTGTGTAATGGATTCCTGCTGCTCCCGTCGGCTGAATACAGACTTCTGTTGCTGCCACCGCCGCAGGACCTCTGCTGCTGTTCCTACAGTAGATGTCGCCGCAGATTCACTCCACCCTGCAGGTAAGTGCCATCTTCTAGGAAACCGGGTACCCGGCCGGGTAGAACAATTGATTTTTCCCGGGTTCCCGTTACCCGTTTTTTTTTTTTTTTTTAAATTAAAAATAAAGTAGGACCCGGTACAACACTACTGTGAAGCGCTTTGCATCCCATTGGAAGAGAAGCACTATTTTAAAAAAAATGTGTTATTACACTATAGAACTGTACAGTGTGTTACTATGTTGCACTAAGAGGACATCACTATCCTTATGGCTGCTGATCTCTGACTCTTTATTCTGCGGTTTGTATACTAGGTGGTTATGTTATAACTTAATTCTGATCCATTCATGTAATTTGCAGTGATTGAAATGAAGTTCCTGTTTGAGGAAGGACCATATGTTTGTTTTAGTGTCCCTGTCTCCTCTAACTACTCCCTATTAGCTTTGAATGCTTATACTAAATGCTGTATGTTTGTCCAAGAAAACAGATCATACTAATGACATTTCTTTTCTTTTATACAGTCACAGCTGTCACCCAACAAATATAAATCAAGAAACCGCCTATTTCGGCACCTACAGAGGAGCACTGCCCATTACCAGCATGGACAGAGGGGCACTGCCCGCTACCAACATGGACAGAGGGTCACTGCCCACTACCAGCATGGACAGAGGGGCACTGCCCGCTATCAGCATGGACAGAGGCACACTGCCCGCCACCAGCATGGACAGAGGCGCACTGCCCGCCACCAGCATGGACAGAGACGCACTGCCCGCCACCAGCATGGACAGAGGTGCACTGCCCGCCACCAGCATGGACAGAGGCGCACTGCCCGCCACCAGCATGGACAGAGGTGCACTGCCCGCCACCAGCATGGACAGAGGCGCACTGCCCGCCACCAGCCTGGACAGAGGCGCACTGCCCGCCACCAGCATGGATTCACACTTGTTAAGTGAGTATAGTAGATATTGTGGTTTCTCTGAATTCTGCAAAGAGGGAATATCTGAATATTTTGCCAGAAGTTGGATCTGCACAGAAGTCGAGCCCAACTTCTGCATCCGCCCGTAGGGCCCCTTCTCCCCTCAGCCACGGGACCGGAGTCCTCCATCCCGCCCACAGTAAAATTTTGGGAGGGGGGAATTCAGGAAGTGGGCGGTAGAATTGAGGAAGATGGGATTTGGGCGGGAGAATTGAGCTAGGCTTTTTTTTTTTCGATTTACAACTGTTTCCATTTCAGACCATATAACAAGCTCAAATAACTTTCTGGGCTTCCTGCCAAAACCTTGTAACAGAAAAAAAACGGTTAGTTGCTGCAATACAATTTGGGACAGCTTGAAATATGCAGCCTGCCCGATACAGGATAAAATGTTACTGTAATTCAAAAATTAAAACTGGATCTTTGTTAACCATAAAATTATAGGCTTAACATATACTTTAAACAGTTTATAGTTACTGGTTATACACAAAAAGAGCACAGAGTGCAGACACAAAACAAACAGAATTTTACGCTTCTCACACATTCAACCAGCTTTTACAAAAATAACAGACACATATTTTCTCACCTATTACAATAAATAGGAAAACAAAACAGTTTGATCCTGCAGACTAAATTAATAAAGATATCCTTCTCTTTCCCCATATCATAATTAACTTTTTATTATTTTTTTTTTTTTAATTATTTAAAAATACTGAGCTTCTAGTTAGCTTTGTGTCTTGAATATATTCTGCCTGTTATTTCTATATAACATATTCACTGTTTTTATCTGTGGAAATTTAGAGGAAAAGAATTGTAATTCTGTTTAAGGAAATAAATCGCCTGGCCAGTACGATAAACATCCTTATTCCAGTGACTGGACTGTTTACAAAAATAATTCATCCTTTCTTTTATTCTTCTTTTTTTTCCCACAGATACCCAAAACTTTCCCCTGCCCAGTGTTAATTAGTTTATATTATAGTGGGGGGGGGGGAAACCTTTTAAAAATTAGATTTCAACATGAGCAATTAATGATATTCTTATTTTAGAAGCATTTGCAAGTCCCTGAATAGTAATTTTGTATACATACAATAAACCGGTATTCTTATTATTCAATGCACATAACACTTTCACATGGATAAAATTCACTCAGATTCTTATAAGCACACATACAGGAATTACTCAATCAATCAACCTTTTTACCATATCTATACTTAAAAATAAAACATTCTGAGGAAAAAAGAAACATACCTGTTATCTTGTTTTCCACTTTTCAATTGAGACGGGAAAATATTAATTCAACTTAATATACACTCATACTCGGTTAATCTGGCACAAATAATTTGGGTTTGCATGTCTTTCATTTCTACTAAGAGCCCTGCTGCCATTCATGATTTTGTACAACATTCCTATGCCTGTGTAAAAATAGCTGGAGGAAAAGGTGCGGGCTGCTGATACATGCAGACAACTGGCTTAATTCCTGCCTAAGGTTCATCTCCTCCCCCTCCTCTGTGTAAAAGGCATTTCAATAGTGAGTGGTCTAGAGGCTGTTCATTCGGGTTTTTAGTGAAGTCATAACTTCTTAGTTGAAGAATGCCTAAGTGCCTGTGACCCAGAAAGGGTTAAGTGGCTCAGGGGGTTTGAGAATGGAGACACTGGGGTAAATGGGGGCAACATATGGAGGTAATAATTATCCCGATATCATATAGGCAGGTGATAGATATACATTTTAAAAATGGTAAAAATTTCAGTTAGCAACATTTTCCATCCATAAGGGTAATTTTAACTCCTACTACAGTACATTTCTTCATATACTTATAATCCCATAAACAACTTATAAAGGAATTTTATCTTAACAACATACAATAGGGTTAGTCTTATCATTCTTAATATCATCTTAACCTAAACAATTCCTATCTTAACTTAAACAATTATTATCTTATCCTAAATTACCATCATATCTGAGACACCATATACAGCCCGTTTCAATTAAACAACAGGGACTCCAACCAGTTGTTATATAAATCAGGGACTTAAACCCTCGATTCTTCTGCCCTATAAAATTTAGGTTCTTTAGATTCGCAGAGAAACGGTGAGAAACAAGAAAATACGTTTTTCCTCACCTTTTTTCTGTGCAAATCCCACTTTTTTCTGACACCATCTGTTAGGTCTATATACCTGACCAGACCTTAGAGCAGGTAACCCTTTTTTATACTCTACCTAGGGAGTTTTCCATCACGGCATCTGGTATATTCTAATTTGGTCTCAGATATGACAGTTACGAGCTCGGAGTGAGAGAACGACAGTAACACAAGGGACGCATCTTGAGTTCTCACGACTGACATTTAATACAAAGAGAGCAGTTTTTATACACAATGCAAGGACAGAAAAAAACGTTGTCATATGTTACATATATGGGTCACACATCTAAATTTACATGTAACCTTTACATATTGCCTTTTCTGTAAATCTTAAAACATTTAACTGCTGAGCAAGAGATATATAATAGTGTCTAAGGCAGTCCTGTCTTCTGGTAGTCTTGCTTCAAAAACAGATGACAGGCACAAAACAGCTGGTCCCAAAGCTATTTATAATGGTCTCTGAGAAATAGCAAGGCTAGCGTATACTGTTTTTAACCTTATCAATCCCTGAGGGGAACAGAGCTGACAGGAGACAATTTTTAACCTTACACAAAGAATGTGTTTAATACCTCTGCTTTTTCCTTATCTCCAATAATCTGCTTGTCCATCTCACACTGAAAGGGTCCTATATTTTCTTTTCTCATTTTTTTGTTATTAAGGTACTTAAAGAACTTTTTAGGGTTGATCTTACTTTTTATTGCAATCCTTTTTTCATTATCCATTTTTGCTCATTTGATTGCCATTTTGCAATTTTTGTTACATTCCTTATAATTCTGATACGATGTCTCCGTCCCTTCTGACTTAAAGAATCTAAACGCCTTCCTCTTCTTGTCTATTTCCTCCCCAACCTGTTTATTTGGCTACATTGGTTTTGACTTATTTCTTTTATACTTATTACCCAAGGGTATACACTGATAAGTGTGCTTTTCTAACAATGTTTTAAAGACTGCCCATTTATCTTCGACATTTTTCCCTGCAAAAACATCATCCCAGTGTATTACTTGTAGATTAGACCTCAGTTTATTAAAAGCTGCCTTTCTAAAGTTTAAGGTCTTTGTTGAACCCAAGTAATCTGTTTTTTGATAATTTATTTCAAATGAGACCATGTTATGATCACTGTTACCCAAATGTTGCAGGACTTCAATATTTGTTATTACTTCTACATTGGTTATGACCAAATCCAGAACTGCCCCTCTTCTGGTTGGTTCCTCAATAATTTGGGTCATATAATTGTCTTTAAGCACCCCCAAAAAACTGTTTCCTTTTGTTGTAATGCTAATCTCATTGACCCAGTCTATGTCAGGATAATTAAAATCCCCCATTATGCAAACATGACCCAGTTTTGATGCCTTCTCCATTTGCAAAAGTATTTTAGCTTCCTCAATCTCATAGATATTTGGTGGTTTATAGCATATCACTACAAACATTTTCTTTATACTTTAACCTCCACTGCTAATTTCTATCCACAAGGTCTCTACATTTTCATAATTCCCTTCATAAACATCTTCCCTTATAATAGGTTTTAGATCCGGTTCAACATATAAACATACTCCACCTCCTCTTATATTTGTACGATCCTTCCGAAAAAGAGAATAACCCTCTAAATTAACTGTCCAGTCATGAGTTTCATCCCACCATGTTTCAGCAATGCCTATGATATCATACTGCTCCCTTGCAGCTTTTAATTCAAGCTCCCCCATTTAATTTGTCAGGCTTCTTGCATTAGCAAGCATGCATTTCAGTTTTTTTCAGCCTGTACTATTATTTGCTCCTATCTTTCTGTGCCAACTTTGTTTAGTCTTTGGAAGTTTTCTAGTATTATCTGTATTTGTCACGGTAACTTATGACAGGATATAATTTACACCAAATAACTGGGTTGAACTGAACTAGGCTTAGATATAATAAAGTATATTTATTCCTTAGATAGGTGAACACACCTCTTGTAAACAGTTAGAGTGGCTGAGTCTTTTGATCAGGGCCTGGCTCCTAGACTTTGGGTCGCCCCCCTGACCATTTGCATTCCTTAGTGTGCAGGAATCTTCGCGGGCTTTTGTCCCCGCTTTGAAATACACTAGGGTTCTGAATATACACACATATATTAAAATAACAAGTTCTGTAGGGTCCAGCGGGTCCAAACTTCCCAGACCTTAATGCCGGAAGTGGGACACTAGGGTCCAAGTTTCAGCCCGCTGCGACCTTCAGAACCGGAGATATGCAAATACCACATAAACCGTTTCATAGTTCATTTTAAAATTCTCCGCTGAAAAGAAATCTCAGTTTTTCACTAAATCCCCATTGAAAACAACGGGCTCCGCCGCCATAGACTTTCAACGGGGATTCTCTGCCATTGGCGTCTATGGGAGTCGGCCGCCATAGACTTACAATGGGGATCCACCGCCGTTGCAGTCTATGGGACTTCTCCGCCATAGCCGGTCAATGGGGAGACGGCCACCATTGAAGTCTATGGGAAAAACTCATGAACCTTTATGGTGGTCCATACTCCGTCGGGTTGGTCAGAGAGGGTCGGGAATGGTTCTGCGGTCATGCCGGAACAGTGACTACAGGCACCCCAAACCACGGCCCTCTGGACCCTCCAGAACCGGAGATATGGGCTTATGATTTTCAGGGTTTCGGACTAAGGGCTGGGACCCACTGCACACGGCGGCGCGGGCGGCCGCGTGAGCGCTACTCACCATGTGATGGTGCCCTCCCGAGCCGGTCCCAGTCCCCCCTCACGGCACAGCTCACTACACGCTGTGACGCATCAGCCGCCAGGGGATACAAGAGAATTGTAATCCCAAGCGGCGACGCGTCACGTGGTGTGGCTGTGAGCCAATGAGGAGGGGAGGCTTCGGGGAGCGGGGAGGAGGGAAAGCAGCTGCAGCACCAAGGGAGTCCCCCTGCTCCCTCCCACAGACTCTCCCTTCATAGTCTGCAGTGTAAGCAGATGCACGGGATGGGGGAACCCCTGGCAATGAGGAGGAGGAGGGGAGGCTTCGGGGAGCAGGGAGGCTGTGGGGAGCGGGACACATGCCTGTCCTCACACTCATTTACATGCAGGGCCTGGGGGACGGGGCCCGGCTTCAGGGAAAACTGAGGGGGGAGAGGGGGGGGGACTTTACAGCACCCGATTAAACTGTGGAGATACTGTATGTCAATTTTATATTCCACTCCAGCACACGGACACACGTCATGGCCCCGCCCACTCGACCCGTTTGGTCACGCCCCCCCCCGCTCCGAAAAAAGTTTCCTGCAGACCGCAGATAGCGGTGCAGTGAGTTGTACGCGCCGCCGGCAGGCAAGACAGCCGTGCGGACGCGTGCAATGGGGCCTTAGCCGTTTTCTTGTGCTTCTTCTGCCGCCGCCATTGAAACCTATGGCGCGACCCGCTCAGCCAGCACGACCCTTTCCGGGGGTCCTGGATTCTTGGACCTGGTGGTGGTCATGTGAGGGGAGGCCTAGGAGCTAGGGGCAAAAAGAATTTTATTTCTTGGTGCCCTAGAACCTAAGATTCCCACGCCACTTGTCTTTGAACTTGAACTAACAGTGATGAAAGCTCTTTTTCAGATATTGTATCCGCTTTGCGGTTTTGCGGTTTGGACGGCTGCCAACTCGTTCATGGAAAGCGCCGTGGAGGAATCTCCATTGAAGTCAATGGGCACATTGACTTACAATGGGAAACCGCCGCTCCTCCTCTTGGACGCCACCTGCTGGTCTTCGAGGGAACCAGGTCCAAAACAGCTAGATCCGCCATTAAAATGAATGGAGCTCCAATGGCGGCCTATGGGACTCTGCAAAATGGTGCCTGAAAAGGCGGGAAAATTAAACAAAGGGCTATAATCACTATCCAACTATTAACCCTTGCCCTCCCGGATGGATCCCAGTGTTTGTGTGGTGCAGACACTTACATGATGATATTACATTGGAATAGGGGAACACACATTTTCATGCAATAGCAAGGTTAAAACCGCATTCCTGGACCGCAGTCCAGTTAACCCCTTGCCTCCCTGGTGAGGTCAGGGGGTGGCCTTATGGGGTGCAACCCCTTTAATACCGGGCCAATCCCCCTCTCCCTCTACAGTATTTACTACGGGTGTCTCACTGCTTGTCAAACTCACACTTGCCCCCATTCTACCTCCTAAATCCCTTGTTTCCTCCTCTATTCTATTTAGTTTGTTTTCTGTTTAATTCCCCTCCATCCTAGTTTAAAATCTCCTCCAATCTTTTTAACATTCTCCCCCCTTGCACAGAAGATCCCTCTTCATTGAGATGCAATCCATCCATAGAATAAAGATGGCACCTCTCTGAAAAGGGGTCCCTGTGCTCTAAAAACCCCAAACCCTCCTTCCTACACCACTTTCGTAGCCAAAAATTAACCTCCCTAATCTGACTGTCTCCCTGGTAGTATTTCAGAAAATACTACATTGGAGGTCCTTGCCTTAAGCTTTTGGACTAGATAACTGAAATCATTTTTTGGACCGTCCATCTTTCTCTAACTTTGTCATTGGTACCAACATGTAACAAGACCGCCAGGTCAATCCCAGTTTCCCCCACCCCCCAACAATCTGTCTACCCAATCCACAATGTGCCAAACCCGAGCACCTGGGAGACAACAAACTTTTCGGTTCATGCAGTCATGGCAACAGATTGCCCTATCTACCTTCCTAATAATGGAGTCCCCTACCACCACAATTGTTCTTGGTATCTAAGCATCCTGGGTCCCCTCTGTGCTGGAGGAACTATTCCCCTGGCTGCTAGAGGAATCGGTCTCCCCCAGCCTTGCCATTTCTGCCCTGACACTCCCAAATATCTTCACTCAATATGGCAAATCTATTGAGATGGGTCAGATCAAAACTGGCCTGCCTCTTCCTATTTCCCCTGCTTCCCCTTCTAACTGTTACCCAGGAACCTACCTGCTCCTCACTAACAGCACCACCATCTGCACCAATAGTCGAACCAAGGGCCTGCTCGGTGAGCTCTAAACCCCTTTCAAGATTGCCAATGTCCCTCAATATTGCAAGTTGCCTCTTCAGATCAGCAATCTCTGACTCTAAAGAGACCACCCGCTCACATTTCTCACAGCGGTATGCTCCTTGGAACAGCTGCTCCAAGTGCACATACATGTGGCAAGATGTACATTGAGTTGCATTTTCAATCCTGCTCATTATATTAACTATTAAGTTTATAAGTACCAACAATAAATTGTTCTTCAATATACTATACCTTGTTTATCCGCTTCCATGTTCAAACTGCTTCTGGGTCTAACTGCACAGTTAATACAACCAGCACTTGAAATCAACCACACAGATCTGTATATGCAAGCTCATTCATGTCAATGTGCTGTATGTTGTCTTCCAGTACCACATCGTGTATGTATGTATATTCCTCTACCATAAGACACCTTCCATTGCTAGAAGACCCCTTCCTGCTTATTCATGTCAATGTGCTGTATGGTGTCTTCCAGCTCAACAAAGTGTATGTATTGTGATGCCCACACCATGTTGCAGTCTCTTTTGTCCCAATTTAAGGCTGGAAACACTGTATAAAGTTTAACTGCAGGGGTTTTATTTATAGGGATTAAATCATATACCAGGCCCCCCGTCCCTTTAAAACAAATCCTAAAATTAAATACCTATTCCTGTTAGGGAAATAACTCACTAAAGACTTACTCACTAAAGCCCTCTCTAAAGACCGCTGGCCAGCTATACTGGTTCCCAGCTAAAACATGCCCTGGCATATACACCTCACATGAACGTATACAGTCTCTGCACATAATAATCAAGGGTTTGTCTTATCTGTTTAGTCCATTGTAGCAGACGTCCCTGCTTCAGCACGGTCTCTCCTCCTTTCCTTCCTTAGGGGAACTCGGCCCCACATGAGCTCAGAGAAACTCCTCTGTAGGCCCTCTGTAACCAGTTTCCACAGCTGGGGAGCACTTCTATCTCACCCCTTCTCTGGGGAAAACAGCCTCTCAGCATAGCAGCTTTCAGTCTGTCTTTTAAACCACTTCCTTGTTCACTCAGACCAGGCTGATTTAACTCCATTAGTTAGCAGCTGCTGCTGGCTTCTCTTTGAGGAGTTAACTCTCTGTGGATTGGAAAGCACACTTACTGCACTGTTCCAGCCCCTAGAGGACAGTGATGGTATCACTGTATGTATGTATGTATGTATGTATATTTTATTTATATAGCCCCACCAATGCTTTAAAGAATTACCAATATGGTACAGGGAGCTAATATACACAGTTTCACAACTGCTTTACACATGAAGCTAAAAGACTAGAGAGTCCCTACATACAGATCTTACAATCTAACTGGAATAATGGGAGATTTACAGAATACAATAGGTGCAAAATAAAACATTTTGATGGAGCAAGAAAGTACTTGTGAAGTGCAAGGACTAGCCACGGGCCCAGACTAAGCAAATTTTTAATTGAAGAGCTATTTCATGTGTAACTTGAAGATGGGTAGAGATGTGGATTGGCAAAGGCTGAGGTGGAGGGAGTTGCACAGCAAGGGAGACCAAAATTAGAGTGGTTTTAGACGAGAGTATTATAGAGACAAAATGAGCAGAGAGGAGACTGTGTTCAGCAGAGTTATAAGGGGTATAGCAGGAGTTTAGAGCTGAGAAGTAAGAGGGGATATAAGATTCTTCTTTAAGTCTCTCCATTCTTCTAAGTATTGCAGAGTTTAATTTTGAAGCTACTGAAAAGATATTAGGAGAAGAGGGGCAGGGATGACCAAAAAGAGAGAAAGAACTCCAACGGCACCATTTTAATACATTTTAGCGTTTAGACACAAGAAGGCTAGAGAGGAGAAGTTGCAAAAGATGGGAGTTGAGGGTATGCATGAGAGTTTTAGGAAAGGGCAAATTGTGGAAACTTTGCTGTGGGAAAATCGGCATTATTTAGCAACAGCCTTAATCTGAGCAAAGGAAAGGGAGGAGTCAAATGTTTAACCAAGGCAGCGTGCATGGGAAATTGGATGAATGGTAGTGTTATTGACTGACAAAAAAGGTGACCCAAAATAAAGCAATTGGGCCTGGCTTATATTTCCATGTAGTCTTCTCCCAACTATCTTTACGCTATAGATTTCTGTCTGGTTGAGTTACATAGAAGATGAGGTTGAAAAAAGGTATATGTCCATGTTCAGCCAATACTAAATTTAGATGACAGATACTTATGCTATTTTCGTATTTACAGTATTTTGATCCGGAGGAAGGCAAACTGAAAGCCCCAGTGAAATATTATCCAATGATTTCTCAAAGTTGATATAATTAAATAGACCAGGAGTTCCTTAACTTTATGAACAATGTCAATGTTAATGATTTGGGGGATGTACCTGTACACCTAGATCAATAATCAATACAGTAATATATAATATTTTTTATTTATGTATCAAAATTAATACACTGCGAGCTGCTAGAGACAAATTGCAGGTCTTCGGAAACCCACCACACAGATGATTGGGGGGCACTAGATATCATGAGGCCACAATTTTAAAGCCATGGGTATAGAGTAAAGAGAATATTTTAGTAGTGATAAAGTAAACTCTGCAACGTATACTGTATTTTGTTAGTAATTTGCTTTTAGTTATTTGATCTACAGATTGAAAACATTTGAGTTGTCTTTTCTTGTTTGATTCTCTTAGAGAACCTTGTGAATGATGAGCAGAACTGGAGCTCTGATTTATCAAGAAGCTGGTTGATTCATCACAGCCCTGAAGTTCCAAAAATTAGTGATTCCTGCCACATGTTGGACACGTGCAAGAAACTAGTGCCACATGATGAATTCATCACAGGTCTTGTACAGCGCACAGCACAGACTGACTCGAAGTATGGATCAAATAAAAGATATGAGAGAGATTCAAGAATAAGCTTCGGTGCTCAGCTTTTTGTCTGTTGTAAATGTGGGATAAGTTTCTCACTGGATAGGGATCTGCTCACACACATCTGTGTCCACACTAGTGAGCAACCCTTTACCTGCACAGACTGTGGGAAAAGTTTTTCATTGAACCGAGAACTCCTTTCACACCAGAGGATTCATACAGGGGAGAAACCTTTCACATGTACAGAGTGTGGGAGAAGCTTTTTACACAAATGTAGCCTTCTCGGTCACCAGAGGATTCACACAGGGGAGAAAGCTTTCACATGTACAGAATGTGGAAAACAATTCAGTACTCGGAAAGACTGCCGCAACCACAATAGGATTCACACAGGTGAGAAACCTTTCACATGTACAGAGTGTGAGAGAAACTTTTCACAGAAGAGCAACCTCCTCAAACACCAGAGGATTCATACAGGGGAGAAAAAGTTCACATGTACAGAATGTGGGAAACAATTCAGTTCTCGGAAAGACCTTCGCGATCACGAGAGGATTCACACAGGTGAGAAACCTTTCATGTGTACAGAGTGTGGGAAACAATTCATTACTCAGCGCACTCTCAACCAACACAACAAGATTCACACAGGGGAGAAACCTTTCACATGTACAGAGTGCGGGAAATGCTTTTCACAGAAGATCCAACTCCTCATACATGAGAGGATTCACACAGGGGAGAAACCTTTCACATGTATAGAGTGTGGGAAAAGCTTTTCACAGAAGAGCAACCTCCTCAATCATCAGAAGATTCATACAGGAGAGAAACCTTTCACATGTACAGAGTGTGGGAAAAGCTTTTCACAGAAAATCAGCCTCCTCATACACCACGGGATTCATACAGGAGAGAAACCTTTCACCTGTACAGAGTGTGGGAAACAATTCAGTACTCAGCGCACCCTCAACCAACACAACAAGATTCACACAGGGGAGAAACCTTTCACATGTACAGTGTGTGGGAAAAGCTTTTCACAGAAGACCAACCTCCTCAATCACCAAAAGATTCACACAGGGGAGAAACCTTTCACATGTACAAAGTGTGGGAAAAGCTTTTTACAGAAGAGCAACCTCCTCAATCACCAGAAGATTCACACAGGGGAGAAACCTTTCACATGTACAGAATGTGGGAAAAAATTTTGTACTGAGAGCCACCTCTACCAACATGAGAGGGTGTTCACAGGATAATCCTTTCACATGTACAGAATCTAAATGTACTAGATTGCATCCTGCAAATAAACAGTTTATTAAGCTAAAATGTCTTGTGTAAGTCTTTATTAGAATAGTGCGGCAACAGAAGATATCCTGCTCCAGGTGTAAACTATGTGGCAGAATTGAATACCGGCCACTCTTTAACTGCCTGCACCTCACAAAGAGAAACTACACTGACTATAATTATTTAAATGGAGAGCGGTAAGATCTAAAATATTTATCCTTAATGTACAGAGGGGGAAAGCTTTTCACAAAAGAGAAGCCATCTCGCACACCAGTCGATTCATACAGGTGATAAATGATTTGCTTGTTCAGAGTAGGATTGGGCAATATATCTGTAGCATAGCAATACTGTGGTAATAAAAATGACCGTTGACTTAATACTTACCATTATTTTTTACTATCGTATTCCATTCTGCTGGCTGTAGAGAGCTACGTGGGGGTGGTTTCTGGAAGAAAGATTATTTGTTGCAGGTCAGACAGAGATAGGACTGGGCCGGAGACAAATTTTGTCTGTGACGAAGCTCTGTAGCTGGAGGGAAACGTTTGTTGGGCACTGTCACGGTAGCTAGTGATAAATTATAATATACACCAAATATCTGGGTTGAATTGAACACTACTAAGATATAATAAATATAGTTTATTCCTTAAAGACGGAGAACACACAAGATAATACAAATAACAGACAAGAAATAGCAGTTACTTAGGGGTTGGACAATGAAGCAATCAGGTACAAGATTGGCAATTCATTCAGCAATACAGGTTCAAATGAAGACATCACAAAAAGACAATGGGTATAGGGCTTACACTCGTTTATATGGAGTTTCAGCCCCATACCCTAACCTTGGGCGCCTGAAAGTCTACCAGACTTGTATCTGGTCAGGAACCCTTTTGTCTGTAAGTGTGAATTATGGCACTTACAGACCACTCAGGCTCTGCGTTTCTCCGCCCTATTGTACACAATCAGAGTGGTCAAGTCTTTGATCAGGGGGGCTGTTGTAGACAAAGCGTCGCCCTCCTGAACATTAACATAAAGCAGAGCCAGTAACTTTCCCGGGCTTTTATACCAGCCTTGCGAAACAGTATATTCTTTAATATCTACACATAATAAAATAATCCGTTCCGTGTTTCTGAGCGGGCTGAAATTTGCCAGTTTCTCATGCCGGAGGACCCTTGCCATAGTGGCCAAATATCAGCCTTCCACGACCCCAGAACCGGAGATACCAAAAATAAGTTAAAATCCCCTATTAACTTTAATGCAGGATTCTCCGCTATAAGCTCAAAGAAATCTCTGCTTTTCACTCTCCCATTGAAATCAATGGGCTCCGCCGCTATAGGCTTTCAATGGAGCAACTCCGCCATTGAAGTCAATGGGGAAATCACAATTTTCACATTTGCCCATACTCTGTCTGGTTGATAGGAGAGGTCTGGAAATGGCCATGCAGTCATGCCGGAGCAGTGACTACATGCGACCCAAATCCCAGCCCTCTGGTACTCACAGGACCGGAGATATATAGCCCTTTCAACGCCACGCGGCTTTCCTCCATTAGAATCAATATGGCCGGCGCCTCCTCAGGAAATGCATGGGCCGGCACCGCCATAGGATTCAATGGGACCTCGCTACCATTAGAGTCAATGGCGCGACCCTTTACGGGGGTCCTTAATTCTTGGACCCGGTGGTGGTCGAGTGTGGGGGTTCCTAGGGTCTAGGGGCAAAAATAATTTTATTCCTGGGTGCCCTAGAACCTAAGTTTCCCACGCCAATTGTATTTGAACTTGACCTAGTGTGATCAAAAGCTCTTTTTTTGATATTGTATCCGCTTCTGCGGTCTGCGGTTTAAATGGCTGCCAACCCGTTCCTGGAGGTCGGCGTTGAGGAATCCCCATTGAACTGAATGGCTCCATTGAGTTATAATGCTGGACCGCCACTCCTCCTCTCGGGCGCCACCTGCAGGTCTTCTATGAGAACGGGCCCAAATCGCCGGAATCTCCATAGGGGTTACATGGGCTGTAATGGCGACCTATGGAGAGACTGCAAAATGGGGCCTACAAAGGCGGGAAGAGGGACAAAGGGCCATAAACACAAAATTAACGTTAACCCTTTCCCTCCCGCATAGATCCCAGTGTATGTGTTGGTGCAGACACTGGAATGGGAACAATACATATTCACAGGGGGATACACAGTTGGTGCTGAAGCAGGAGTATAACTATAGTACTGGACATCATTCCAGTTAACCCCTTGCCTCCCAGGTGAGAACAGGGGGTGGCCAAATGGGGTGTAACCCCTTTAATACCGGACCAAACCCCCTCTCCCATGATAGGCACATAATGACATCACCCGTCTCTGCTAAGGAGATGTTATTGTCACGGGAGACCAACACTTTTAACACATTTATACCCGGGGATCATATGATTGAGCAAAGCAAGGAGATAAACGAAATAAAATGTTCCCAAAACGAAATCTTGAAAAACAAAGTCTCTAGGAGCAATTTCCCAGGAGCGGGAGTTGCTCGCAAAATGGCTTCAAACGGTTCCCGGTCAGCAGCGCTACCTGCAACTGCTGTGTACTCCGACGGAGCTGCTTCTTTCATTCTGCCTCCGCTGTAATAGCACTTGGAATCTTTAACCTTACGAAATCTTAGAGGGTTTCTTAGCTGGAACTGTGAATCTTTTCAATCTTGTAGAACTATACATGAATCTGATTCCTGATGGGCTGCATGCATTCTTATAGAGTTTAAATCCCTATATCTAACTAGTGCAGCCAATCTCTCAGTGGGAATAAGTTTTCCCACCTATCCTGGATTTGTCAACACTTTGGAAACCTGGCAGAGGGGGCTTCTTATTCTGCTAAGAGCATGTGCCAACTTAGCACCTTTGCTCTTTAACATATGAGACCCAGCCCCTCTCCCTGGCGACACTAAGTCTGGGCTGGCCACCTTTTGCCAAACTGCCCAGACTTTACACTAGGATGGGGGTACTTGAGGATCCCCCCCCCCAACCAACACCTTGGGGAAAAGGGGAAGAAGCGATAAAGTGCCCTAGAGGTGAGAAACGCGTCAGAGGATTCACTTGTGTTGTTAACTTTTGGCTATTATGCCGTAATAAAGGATTATTTACCGACACATGCCTCCAGCCCACCTCTTCAAGCTGTGCGCATCCCGCTCTTCCCTTTTTCCTGCATCTACGTTCCAGGACTGCAGCACGCATGCGAACAGGAGCCCCTCCCAATACTCACCGGGGCAAAGATAGCACCAGCAAATGCAAACAGGCAATTAAGCGGTGTGTTTTTCCCTTGACTAGCCAGTGTGGTGTGCATTTACAAGACCAGCTTATTACGTAGCCACGGGAGAGTCAAGACCCACCCCGAGGGGGATCACCATGGACTGTGGTTAAAGGTCAGCGGCTATTTGTTTCCCGGATTATAGAGCCCCATGTGTTATGCATATTGTTCTGACTGTTTGGTTGCACACCATATATCTAATAGGCCAGAGGACACACCGCTATTTCTGGAAGTATCCAGGGCGTTTCTTACTGTTCTACTATCCCGGTTTCAGGGGTCTACATCTATGGCATTTATGTTCCACAGCCATTTCGTCAGGCATTAGAGCACCCATTAGAGAGCCTACTCCCTGGTCTATCCTAACACCTTGGGGACACTGAGCCCTTTCAACTCTAGGCTTTTACAGACATCAGGGCACCAAGCCAGCGGGATGTCTTAGCTGTCCGGAGCTGCACATTCTTACCTGCTTTAGTGAGTCACTAGACGCATACTAAGTGGAGGCTACAATAAATGAGTAATTCCCATTTCCCAGTGGTCTGAATGAAACCCCAAATGTACCTAACATGTTTGATACGCTATTTGAGGGGGACTTTCATTCATCAATTTTTATACAAACTTATAAAAATGACGCTCTGGGTGTTTTTCAAGTTTCTCCTTGAACTACGTGCACAGCAAGTGTCAGCGTGCTGGGAGCTTCCTAGCAGAAGTTAGCACACAGCCAGTTTCAGCGCTGGGAGCTTCCTAGCAGAAGTTAGCACACAGCCAGTGTCAGAGCGCTGGGAGCTTCCTAGCAGAAGTTAGCACACAGCCAGTGTCAGCGCTGGGAGCTTCCTAGCAGAAGTTAGCACACAGCCAGTGTCAGCGCTGGGAGCTTCCTAGCAGAAGTTAGCACACAGCCAGTGTCAGCGCTGGGAGCTTCCTAGCAGAAGTTAGCACACAGCCAGTGTCAGAGCGCTGGGAGCTTCCTAGCAGAATTTTGCACACAGCCGCTTTTATTCCTGAAGCGCTGAGTTTAAAAACATTTTTCATCTCGCCACCTTATAACTGGTGGGAAAGACACTGAACCCATATACTGAGTTCTGGGTGTTTGGGCATATACCGGGGGACCCTGGAATGTGTTTTCCCCCTGCCCGGTCTTAGTGTTCTGGACTGTGCTGAAGCAGGGAGATCTGTCAATGAGCTGCAAACTGCGTCCTATTTTGTCCGGTGGTCTGTGTCGTCATCTCCCCAGGAATTGGGTAGGATTCCTGAGTTCATGTTTTGGGGTAACCAGCAAGTCTGTCCCCCTTCTACCCAAACACACCCTGACAACACTTTGCCATAAATTCACCCCGGAAACTCATGCCCTGTGAATCTCCTCTGGTTGGCACTCCTGAAACAGTAAAACACACATACATCTTTATTGAAATACAGTGCACATGCCATAACTGGGTTGCAGAGCTGACACTTCAAACTCCCCAATATGGCTCAGGGGCACACAGCAGGGCATAATACCTTTATTATTGGCCTGGGTACCCCCCACCGTCACACCTCCCCACCTCAAAGTGTAGGCACTGTTACAACCGCCTCGTCCGGCAGTTTGACGGGCCGGACAACTCTTGAGCTTACAGGCTCACTTGGACTGTCCTGGTGGAAATTTCATCCGCATTGCCATGGTCGCTGCCCTTCTTGGATAGTAAAGTCAAATTATTGCGGGGCAAGATTCCAGCACAGCAGTTTGGCATTTTCACCAGTCATCCATTGTAGCCAACTTAGGGGGTTGTGATCCATGCTCATGGTGAATAGGCGACCATATAGATAGGGCTGTAGTTTACGCAGTGCCAATACGATCGCCAAGCACTCTTTTTTTCAATGGTGGCATAAGCCACTTCCCTGGGCAGCAATTTCCTGCTCAGGTACACCACAGGATGCTTTCCAGCCTCCTCCCCCACTTGGCTGAGCACAGCACCGATGCCATAGTCCAAGGCATCAGTCTGCTAGGATAGGAGCACTGGCCAGTACGGTCTTTAATGCCTGGAATGCGACTTCACAGGCGGGAGACCAGACAACCAGAACTGAGAGTCGCTTCTGTGTCAAGTCTATCAATGGTTTAGCCATGGCGCTGTACTGTGGGACAAACTTTCTATACTAGCCAGCGGTGCCTAAGAAAGCCATGACCTGCTTCTTAGTCTTGGGAATGGGCCACTGCACTATTGCCTCAACCTTAGCTGGCTCAGTTTTAAGATGCATACAAACAAAAGACAGGGGTGCCCAATGCTACATCCAATTGACAAAACATATAAAGTAATAAGTATAAAGTTTAAATACTTCAATAATAATAATAATAATAATAATAATAATATTTACTTGGTTATTTAGTTAAACACTTTGGCCAAAGCGTCATAAGCCTGCATACCACGTCAAGGTATAACCAAATTAATGCAGGTCCTAAACTGTGAAACCTTCCTTTTACCTGTGTATGAGGGGAAACACCCACAGCCCGTCCTTCTTAGGTACTAGGACTACAACTGACAAGTGTCAGAGACTGTCAGAGAGTGTCAGTGAGGGAGAGAGTGTCTGAGAGGGAGAGTGTGTGTGTGTGTGAGTCTGTGAATGAATAGACACCAACCCACAGTCAGTCATAGTCAAAGTGTCACCCAGTCACCAACCCAAGAGTCAGTCAACCCACCCCCCACATCCACTCTCCTGGGGGGGGGCTGCTCCTTTAATTTGTCCTGGGCCCCATGATTTCTGTTGGCGGCCCTGCACCTGGTGGTAACAGGAGGGCTGAGTCGTCCACCGGTGGTAGTGGGGACACAGGACTAGGCTTCTGGGGTTCATACCCCACGTATCTCTTTAGCAGTGCAGCGCCCCGATCTGCTGTAGGCTCCAGGAACTGAAGGTGATCTTCCACGGTAGAACTATTACTTCTCCCCCAGTAAGGTCACGCACCAGGCAGGCGGTATAGCAGGAACAGTTTATTACTCTTCTGTACAGTTCCAGGAACAAGGCAGAGTTCTGCCCAAAGCAGTCTCACACAGATACCACTGAAGGATGGTCCCTGGACCATCACTATAGGTCACGGGCACCTGCAGCCATCCCACCTCCCTAACAGAGGCAGAGGTATGATCCCCACTCACTCTCCCCCAAAGGGAAGAGGACAGGAGAAGTCCCAAATACTCAGGCTCCCAATTGTGTGACCTGCCTTGCTGAAGTGGGGAAAGGCACTACTAAATTTGGGCGGTGCCTACCCTTAAGTACAGCAAAAGGAGGGCACAAGTATGATGTCACCGCCTCTCCCGTCACTCAAGTGCAACACCAAGAAGGGGGGAAAACCCCATATCAACTACCGGCAACCTGATTGTACCAGGGTTTACTGCCAGGAGGGAAGCAGATTAGTAGCCATCTTTTGACCTGGATATAGAGATCTATAAATATCTATATATATATCTAGCACACTTTCCCACACCCTGTGGAAGATATGGCGACTCCGATGTGTGTGGTGTGTTACCTGTGGCTCACAGAAGGCCTGAACCTTCGCCGCTGGGAGCCTGGGGTGTATCTGATTCTTATGGTGACAGCGCCTCCACCTGCAAGGAATCCCGATTTGGAGGGATGGATTCTTACAGAAACAGTACTAATGATACACACACACAAATATATGCTAACAACCTTTACTGAACACAATGATATGGGTATCCTGTACCACACAGTAATATAGGCCCCAACCTGATAACCACAGTGAGTGTCCCCAGAGTACATTGGGTGCCAGGCAACAATCCTCTGATGTCCCTTTCCCAATGTCAAGGCCCATCCAAAGTGTTGGAGATTGCACTATCCCGTGGAGTGTTAGCGCACTTGGTTAGGTACCGGGTACTGCAGAATAACAAAGAGGATCCGTTTGATCCAACGTTGTCGTCCGCCTCCGTGTTGGGAGAATTCCGGCGTGGATAATATCACATTACCGTCTTTACCACGTAGCTGATATGGTCCCAGACCACAGGCTGCAGTCACTGCATGGCGTCTCACCGGTGCTGTACCTGACTATAGGCAGCTACTGGCGAAAGGTCACTTTCCTTATAGCAGCCAAAAGCTACAGTTAGTCGGGCCTATCTGGGGCCTAGGGGGAAGCTCTGTCCTAGTCCAGGGGAGCACTGCTCCTCAGAGGTCCTCATCCTTCTGGGGGCTGTACTTTCCTTCTAATTGCTGTCGCTATGTCCGGCCCCACGGCATGCGCTGTGCCTTCATGCGGACACTGACATGGCGGCACCCTGCAAAGGGGCTGCCAGCACGATCGCCTCCTCTGCCTGAAAGTGGGTCCGCCTCGATCTCCGGCAGCACCCAGCAACCTCCCCCCGCTATAGCGGAGGAAAACGGGACCCAGGGATATATATACAGTATATAATAATAGCATGTTCTTAAATAGCGCTGCTAGTTTTACGTAGAACTTTACAGGGACATTTTTGCAGACACAGTCCCTGCCCCGTAGAGCTTACAATCTATGTTTTTCATGCCTGAGGCACATGGATATAAAGTGTCTTGCCCAAGGTCACAAGGAGCCAACACCAGGAATTGAACCCCTGCTTCAAACTCAGTGCCAGTCAGTCAGTGTCTTTACTCACTGAGCCACTCCTCATATAAATGTAACAGAGCGTCCCAGCCTCTATGCCTTTTTCTGGGCCCTACCAGTGTAAGACCTGTTAGGTGCAGGCAGTGGATGGGATCAGTCCTTCTCTAAGGCTCTGTGTGCTTTTTGCAGCCGTGGATACATTTGTAGGTATCCAAGGGCGGGCCATAGCAACAGCCAGAAAGTGCCAGCCTGAGAGAAGGATACTGATAGGTCATCATATCCTATATGTGACCCAATCAGTATTCAACCTGCTCTGTTAAGGGGCAGGGTTACAAACACAAACTCAAGGCTATACTGGCACTTTCCTAAAGTGGGTGTCTCTCTTTCCTTCCCCTGCGGAGTGAATACAGCTACCCTCTGTCTCACTAGGAGGCAGCGGAGGAGCGCAAAAGGCCAGGTCTGGGCCTCAAGCCCTAATCAGTGCACCTTCATTAGGGGAAGCTAGGAGAAGAATGCACCTGTTTTGTACAGCTGATCTAACTGCAATAAATATCATTGAACCATTAGAAGTGTGTTTCAATGTCTGGCTGCTGAAAGAAAGGTGTCAGTCTGGGCCATCCTGCTGCTATCCAGAGGATCCATGCTGACTGGAGACGCTGCACCAAAGAACTAAGGTACCCTGAAAACCTGTCCTGCCTGTTCTCCCCACAACACCGCGGAGCACTCAGCCCTCCTGTTGCCACACGGTACAGCACCACACCTAAATGGAGTAGCCAGAGAAACAGAACCCCCCCCCTCAATCTCACTTAGGGTGGGGGTACAAGGGCTACATACATATATTTAATATATAACGCTCTTTCCCTCACCCCCCTGGGAGATAAGGCGACTACTGTGTGTGTGGGTGCGTGTTACCTGTGGCTCACAGGAGGCCTGAACCTCCGCCGCTGGGAGCCTGGGGTGTACCAGATTCGACATATAACAGCGCCACCACCTGCGCCAGATCCTAACTAAGTGGGATAACCCCGGGCAGGACATACATGAGTAATACACACCAATATGGTAAACAGTAACTCTTTATTATACGCATATAACCCGGCATAAACAGAACAACACTTAGATCGTAGACTTACTAATAATGCTAATGAGGTACAGCTACCCACCAAGTCTCGCACGGCCGTAACCCACCACCGTTTTCCCAACACCGTGTCCTTAGAGTCCCGCCCCCATCCCCATATGTAAAACAGCGCTGCCCCTTAGAATAAATGTACGGTTGGTGCACTTTGTGTTTTTAGGTACCTGCCAGGTGCTCCATCACCTGGGTGCGCCGGCTGATGATAGAAAGGATCCGCTGATAGAGCGATGGAGTCCGCCTCTGCGATGAGTCCGCCTTCGTGTGGGGTGGTATCCGGCTGGAGTGTCCCACACGAAGATAGTCTCTAAGTCAGTCGAGGGTGGTCTGGTCTCAGACCCCCAGGCCGCAACTGTTGCGTGGCGTTACTTGTGTCCCTGACACTATATCAGCTAATGGGGCAGTGTCTCTGTCTAAGGGTCTGTCCCTGTTGCAGCCACAAGCTATACAGGGGAGTCGTGGCCTAATGTGGTCTCTGTTCTAGTGCAGGGGCCACTGGCACCCTGCACAAGCACACCGTACCCTCCTGCTGTCCCAGCTCTGTCTAACGTGGTCCTGGACGCGTGAAATGTATCTATTCCCTGCAACAGGGAATCGTAGTGCCCTATTGACTGCCGTGGGTCATGTGGTCTCCTGCCCCTATGCCTTGTGGGAGCTGTAGTTCCCTGAGGAGCCTGTCACTAAATTCTGCGCATGCGTGAACTCTGTACTGGCTGCCGCGCTAGTGACCTCTATTGCGTATGCGCAACATTCCAAAATGGCGGCTCCCTGAACGTTAGGGCCGCCGCGCAGCAACCGGAGCGCACCCTCCACCTCTTTGCTACCTGCCTGGATAGCCCGACAATCTCGAAGGCACGTGCTCCCGGCACCCGCAACAGGCGCAAAGGTAAGGGACTACTATGAGTGCCAAGGGGGTCAGGGCTACATGTATATGTATATGTTGCGGGGGATGTTGTGGAAGGTGCAGGGGGCGACGGGCTTGCCGGCAGGCCTCCTCTGCAGGGCACCGCCATGGTTGGCTGTGCGCACACTCCTGGAGGTTCGCGCATGTGCAGAGCGTAGTCGGCGGCCATTGAGTCACGCATGCGCAGAACGCCATGCTCATGTGGCCCCAATGTAGTGAAGGCTCTGCGGGGACTACAAGCCCCATTTGGGGAGGGGGTGGAGTGGGTTGAGGGGGGGAGTGTGTTGAGGGGGGGGGGTGGGTTGGATTGGGGGGTGGAGTGGGTTGGGGGGGGTAAAACCCACGATCGCCGCTTTAAACAATCACAAAAATGGGATTCTTTAAACAACTCCTAAAATCAAAAGGAGGTACAAACCCCTCTTGATCTGGGAGCGTTATGTGATGCAGTGCTAGAGTCCTGAAAAATAAACTGCAAGAACTCGATTTTTTCCACACATCTTAAAAATGGCAATTTTTTGGGGAATCCTTGTTTTCAGTTTCTTAGTACAATAAAGTAAACACAATAAACAGAATATTTCTGGATTCTACACACTCCTTCTCCTCACCAGCTTCTCTTCCACATGCTTGTGTCCTCACCTGCTTCTCCCCCACATGCTCCACTCCTCACCTGCTTCTTCCCCCCCCCACACACTCCTCTCCACCTGCTTCTCACCTACATGCTCCTCTCCCCACCAGCTTCTCCCCCACATGCTCCACTCCTCACCTGCTTCTTCCCCCCCACACACACTCCTCTCCACCTGCTTCTCACCTACATGCTCCTCTCCCCACCAGCTTCTCCCCCACATGCTCCACTCCTCACCTGCTTCTTCCCCCCCACACACACTCCTCTCCACCTGCTTCTCACCTACATGCTCCTCTCCCCACCAGCTTCTCCCCCACATGCTCCACTCCTCACCTGCTTCTTCCCCACCCCACACACTCCTCTCCACCTGCCTCTCACCTACATGCTCCTCTCCCCACCAGCTTCTCCCCCACATGTTCCACTCCTCACCTGCTTCTTACTCCCCCCTCACACACTCCTCTCCACCTGCCTCTCCCCTACATGCTTCTCTCCCCACCAGTTTCTCCCCCACATGCTCCACTCCTCACCTGCTTCTTCCTCCCCCCACACATGTGCCTCTCTCGACCAGCTCCTCCCCACATATTTCCCCCCCACCCTACCAGATTGTGGCGGGAGCCAGGAGCGGGGGAACAGCAGGAACGGGCACGGAGGGGAGTGCGCGCATCCCACATGTGCAGGAGCGGGCTCGGAGGGGAGGGAGCGCGCGCGTCCCACATGTGCAGGAGCGGGCTCGGGTGCGGGGAGAGAGGGGAGCGCGTCACACCGCTGGAGCACGCTTCTTCCCTACCAAGGAAGGGGAGGGGGCCGCACAAAACAGGACAAAATTTACATTTTTATTTGAAAGACGGGACGGTTGGGAAATAGGGAAAAAACGTCACAGTCCCGTTTAAAACGTGATGTATGGTCAGCCTATTTATAGGGGTACCATCCAGCTGGAGGCCTCTCCAGAGGCATCCGCCTAATGATCCACCCCGGAGAGGAGCAGCAGATTGCGGTGCGGATCCACGCCGCTGATCCACGGAGTCCTACTATCTGTCCTGGTCTGGACTGAGACCAGGAAGGTATTGTTAAGTGCACCAACGGGCCCCAACACACAAAAGGGAAGCGGGCTAGCCCACACATACTCTTTGGGGGAAAGATTGGCTTGTGGACATTACGGGGTTAAGTGCCCAGGTACTACAGTACTTTGGGGGTTCCACCTGGGAGATGTTATGGGGGGATAAGGCCCTGCGTGGCGGAGGTATAGCTGTGACCAGTAGTGCTGCCATTATCATTGTTGCCGTTATCTGCTTATCTATATATATTCTTAGTAAGGTTATAGATATATGCCTTGTGTTATTATTGTGTGTTCCTGTGCAGGGGTATCCCATCTAATTAGGATCCCGCGCAGGTGGAGGCGCTGTCACCTAGTGAATCAGGTACACCCCAGGCTCCCAGCGGCGGAGGCCAGGACCTCCTGTGAGCCACAGGTAAAGCACCACATTGTGACGACTCAGGAGATTCCTTCCCTTCCTGGTCCCTCTCTCCCGTCCCCTGTTGTCCTTCCTGCTCCTTCCCAAGCCTCTCCTTTACCCTCCACCTCTCTCCCTTTGCCACAACGCATACCCATGCGGTCCCTGAGTCCCTGCTACGATCCTCCCCGTTCCCTCTCTCCCGCAGTGCCCACATCACCTTCCCCTGTGGTGATATCCGTCCCGTTGCCTCCTCCCTGCGTGGTACCTGCAGCGCGGCGTTCCGCGCGCCTAGTGACGCGTCCGACTCGCGCGCTCCCGCAGCCCACGGGGGGCGCGCCCACGAGTCCCTCCGCTGACTCACTTGACCCTTCCACCCGACCTTTGCTTGCCATCGAGCGGGCGCAGCGCGCGTTCCCCTCCTCTTGGCTGCTTTCCCCTCCGGCGGTCTTCCCTTGCTCCGTGCGGGCCGCTCCTGTGTTGCAGCCGGTGCGCGCGCATCCCCAGCTTACAGGGGGCGCGCGCACTGACTCCTCTTATCAGGTTTCCCCTATCTCCGCCTCCCAAACCTCACTGACCACTCCTCTGACTGCCCCTTCTGTCTCCTCCTCTTCTCTCCCTGACCTATCTCTATCTTCTCACACTTCTCTCTCTACTCCTCCCCTCTCTGTCATTGGTGCACCTTCCTTTATAATTCCTGTCTGTCCACTTCTTCCCCGCTCTGCATAGTTCCTGTTTCCCTGTGTGTACCTGACCTATGCTTTGCTCTCTCCGTGTACTCCCTGTATCCTGCTCCTGTGTTATATTGGATCTCCCTGGTTTTGACCCCTGCTCGTTCTGGACTACTCTGCTATCTGGTATCCCTGTGAACACTGCTACGCCTTCTACTACGTTAACCTCTGGAATCCTGAATCTGGCACACGGACACCACTACTCTCTCGGACAATCCCAAGCGTTGCAAGTATATGCTAACAACTCTTTCTACAGGCCCAGCAACGCTATACCACACTCCGGGCTCGCTCCCTTTTGCTGTGGGTGTGTGTTATCATACCGTTCCCACCTCAGTACTGGGGTCTAGCTTGGTCTGCGGGCATACAGGCGTGACACACATACACTTGTAACGGGTATTCCCCCACCCAATCACAGATATAGTGTGTGTGCGGAGAACATACAGTGTTACCAAGGGTGTGGTGCTTTTACCTGCTTGGCTCACAGGAGGGCTGAGCTTCCGCCACAGGGAACCTGAGGCATTTATATGATACTAGGGGTAACCACTTACTCGGTGCAGCGCCTCCACCTGCGATGGTTCCTAGCATAGCAGGAATAGTTCCTCGCAGGACACATACAAATAACCAGCACACAGTGATGTATAATAACTAATACCATTTACTGGGAACAGCATATAACACAATACCATGCAACATAGAATAACGGGTGTCCCTCTCTAGAGGCGACACTGACTACGGCGTCACGCAGGACGCTTCCCCAACACTAGATGATCCCACCCAGTGTCCCGAGGATCCCCACCCAATGTCCCGCACTCTGGCAGAGAGAGGATATGGGTGACTGCGCAGTCACTATTAAACTAAGGGCTCGTTGGTGCACTTGTGAATGTATAGTACCTGCCGAGCACTCCAGTGCTCGGATCAGCAACAGCTTCGCAAAGGATCCGTCGTGTGATGATTCCGTCTGATCCCAAACTGGAGATATTCTCTGTGCCCCGACTTGGGCCCGAACTTCTTCACTGGAACCGCAGCGTCCGCTGAGTCCCTATCTAACACTGTAACAACGTGACACTCGCTGTACTATAGGCCGTCCCTACAGCACAGCAACCTTGGGTGGCTTAGGGGAAACTCCTAGGGCCTGCGGGGTTGCCTATCCTATGCAGGTAGGTCCCTGCACCCACCCTACTCGTAACGCGGACCCTGGGCTATGGTCCCCGGATTGGTTACCGCTATGAACCCCCCAGTTGCCTCACGCTACTCGCCTCCCCTAATTCCTGCAGCAACGCACTGCAGACTACACTAAGCCCACTTGTCCCTTTCTACCCCTTCTGTTCCCCAGCTCTAACTAACGTAAGTGACAGGGTCCCTAACCTACGGGCTGTCCCTGGCAACACTCACTCTACTGGGTGAATACGGCTAACTTGGCCTTGGGGCGGCTGGCCTAGTGCAGGGAGTCACTGACTCCTGCACCCTACCTCTTTCCCTGCCGGCTCCTGACTCTGACTGCCTGCGTAGCTGCAAGCACGCGAATTGTATCCACTTGCCTCTGTAGAGTCATCCTCCAGCCCTATTGGCTCCCTGGTGTCACGTGGGGCACACAGAGGCTCCTGGGACTCGTAATCCCTACTTAGAGCCTCCCATAATAGGCTACAGTTTCGCGGGCTTTCTGTGCCTTGTCCTGCGCCTGCGCAGTCTCTCTGGGGCTGCCGTGACTCTCTCACTACCTTCCCTACTCTCGCGCGACTCATCCCTGCCTCTGAGGTACTTTCTGCGCTTGCGCGACCACTGCGCATGCGCGAGCTAAGGGTCAATGGCGGCGCCCTCGCAACCCGGCTCCGGGAGCGCAGGGAGCCCGGTGACGCGATCGCGGCCTTAGCAACCGGCCGCACGCGTCCCCGGCAACCCCCGAGCCAGGACCTGACCGCCCTCACCCCTGCGATCGGCTCACGGGGCCGCCCGGGGACTCGGCGGTACCCGCGATCGCGCTCGAGGTGAGGGGGGTGCTGACTCCTAAGGGAGACCTGGCTACACACTGTATCTATATTTTTAGTCCTTGAACTTTATTACAGCCTCAGGGGTTATGTTATCCCCAGGTTACCTCCTTCATATCATTGGCCAAAAGGGAGCAGTGAGGGAGCAGGCGGTGTATACACCGCTACATGCAGAAGTAACTCTCTCTCCCTAGCACAGTGTCTGGGAAATGTTACTGTGCTGCTTCTATGTGTCACTGCTACTGAAGGCTAGAAAACTACAACTCCCATGATGCTCTGCGTGTAAGCATGCGCAGTAGGACATAGTGCTGTGACCCGGATGTAGCAGGCAGTGATACAGGGAGGGTATGAGAGCTGCACATTGCCCTCACCCGGTAAGAGATTAAACATCTTCCCAGCTCCCATAGAGGGGAACCACAGGTCCAGCACCCACAGAGGGGAAAAACAGGTCCAGCACCCATCCTGCACCCATCCTGCACCCAAAGAGGGGAACCACAGGTCCAGCACCCAGCCCTGCACCCACAGAGGGGAACCACAGGTCCAGCACCCATCCTGCACCCACAGAGGGGAACCACAGGTCCAGCACCCATCCTGCACCCGCTGAGGGGAACCACAGGTCCAGTACCCATACTGCACCCACTGAGGGGAACCACAGGTCCTGCACCCACAGAGGGGAACCACAGGTCCAGCTATTAGGGGGTGGGGTGATCAGCTAGCAGTGGAGGGGTGGGGGGGACACAGCTAGCAGGGGGTGGGGGACATCGAGAAGGTTGAGGGGGATACAGCAAGAAGGGGGGGGGACAGCTAGCAGCAGGGGGAAGAGGGACATACACAGTATATACCATACACAGCTGGTATACACAGTAATTACAGGACACGGTGTGTGTGTCACACTACGCTCCCTGCTGCTGGTATACACAGTAATTACAGGACACGGTGTGTGTGTCACACTGTGCTCCCTGCTGCTGGTATACACAGTAATTACAGGACACGGTGTGTGTCACACTGCGCTCCCTGCTGCTGGTATACACAGTAATTACAGGACACGGTGTGTGTGTGTCACACTACGCTCCCTGCTGCTGGTATACACAGTAATTACAGGACACGGTGTGTGTGTCACACTGTGCTCCCTGCTGCTGGTATACACAGTAATTACAGGACACGGTGTGTGTGTCACACTGCTCCCTGCTGCTGGTATACACAGTAATTACAGGACACTGTGTGTGTGTGTGTGTGTGTCACACTGTGCTCCCTGCTGCTGGTATACGCAGTAATTACAGGACACGGAGTGTGTCACACTGCGCTCCCTGCTGCTGGTATACACAGTAATTACAGGACACGGTGTGTGTGTGTGTGTGTGTCACACTGCGCTCCCTGCTGCTGGTATACACAGTAATTACAGGACACGGTGTGTGTGTCACACTACGCTCCCTGCTGCTGGTATACACAGTAATTACAGGACACTGTGTGTGTGTCACACTGCGCTCCCTGCTGCTGGTACACACAGTAATTACAGGACACGGTGTGTGTGTGTCACACTGTGCTACCTGCTGCTGGTATACACAGTAATTACAGGACAAATTTGTGTGTGTGTGTCACACTGCGCTCCCTGCTGCTGGTATATACAGTAATTACAGGACACGGTGTGTGTGTGTGTGTGTCACACTGCTCCCTACTGCTGGTATACACAGTAATTACAGGACACAGTGTGTGTGTCACACTGCGCTCCCTGCTGCTGGTATACACAGTAATTACAGGACACGGTGTGTGTGTGTCACACTGCGCTCCCTGCTGCTGGTATACACAGTAATTACAGGACACTGTGTGTGTCACACTGTGCTCCCTGCTGCTGCTATACACAGTAATTACAGGACATGATGTGTGTGTGTGTGTGTCACACTGTGCTCCCTGCTGCTGGTATACACAGTAATTACAGGACACGGTGTGTGTGTGTCACACTGTGCTCCCTGCTGCTGGAATACACAGTAATTACAGGACACAGTGTGTGTGTGTCACACTGTGCTACCTGCTGCTGGTATACACAGTAAATACAGGACACGGTGTGTGTGTGTGTCACACTATGCTACCTGCTGCTGGTATACACAGTAATTACAGGACACAGTGTGTGTGTGTGTCACACTGTGCTCCCTGCTGCTGGTATACACAGTAATTACAGGACACGGTGTGTGTGTCACACTGTGGGCTCCCTGCTGCTGGTATACACAGTAATTACAGGACACAGGGTGTGCGTGTGTGTGTCACACTGTGCTCCCTGCTGCTGGTATATACAGTAATTACAGGACACAGTGTGTGTGTGTGTCACACTGTGCTCCCTGCTCTGGTATACACAGTAATTACAGGGTGTGTGTGTCACATTGTGGGCTCCATGCTGCTGGTATACACAGTACTTACAGGACACAGTGTGTGTGTCACACTGCTCCCTGCTGCTGGTATACACAGTAATTACAGGACACACTGTGTGTTTCACACTGTGCTCCCTGCTGCTGGTATACACAGTAATTACAGGACACACTGTGTGTGTCACACTGTGCTCCCTGCTGCTGGTATACACAGTAATTACAGGACACGGTGTGTGTGTGTCAGACTGCGCTCCCTGCTGCTGGTATACACAGTAATTACAGGACACAGGGTGTGTGTGTGTGCGTGTCACACTATGCTCCCTGTTGCTGGTATACACAGTAATTACAGGACACAGTGTGTGTGTGTCACACTGTGCTCCCTGCTCTGGTATACACAGTAATTACAGGGTGTGTGTGTCACACTGTGCGCTCCCTGCTGCTGGTATACACAGTAAATACAGGACACAGGGTGTGTGTGTCACACTGTGCTCCCTGCTGCTGGTATACACAGTAAATACAGGACACAGGGTGTGTGTGTCACACTGCACTCCCTGCTGCTGGTATACACAGTAATTACAGGACCCCAACTACCTAGGCACATTCTGACAATTCCTCCACAACCCTCCCCCCCCCCATGAAACTCATCCCCTAGTAATCCCTGCTCGCTGGCTTGCCGGGAAAAGGAGAAACACAAACAATACTTTATTTGCGCAAAGTACAGTGGAAGCATACCATGTTACTGGGTCCGAGAGCTAACTCTTAATCCCTTATATCCTATAAATTTGTCAAAATGGACATTGGAAAATAATTTCTTTAAAAAGAATTGTTGTTAGTTATAAGGAATGCTGTGAGAAGGCAACATTTTTGTTAGAGTTTTTATGATATATATGTTTATATGTATGTATGTATGTATGTGTGTATTTCTCCGCACTGGCTGCATTGTAACATGTGACATTCAAAGCCCTACATGGCCAGAGTCCCGGCTCTCTGAGAGAGCTTCTAGTTCCCTACACTCCCATTCGCTCACTTCCATCTGCAGGTGTAGGACTCCTAACCGTTCCCAGAATCTCGTTGACTTCCTTTTGGGGCCCGAGCTGTTAGCCACGCTGCTCCCACTTTTTGGAATAGTCTATCTCATACAATTTGAGAGGCCTCTCTCTGGGAATCTATAAAAACAGGCTCAGGACCTACCTGTTTACCCAGGCATTTAATTAATGACACACAACTTGTCCGGCATTTAATAGCTACAGCACCGTCCCATCCTGTATCGTATCTTTCCGTGTGTTTGGCCTCTTGTATAACCGTAATGTTTTCTTCTTTTTCCCCTTTTGAAACTGTGAAGCTGTAATGCTGTGCTCACCACAAACAAGGTGGGACCATGGTGCTGAGGTGGGAATGGATAAAACGACAACCACCGGGTCGCGTCTGGATTGTAGATTTGGTCGGGTTAGCCGGGTCAGGGTTGGAGAGGTACGGATTGTCGATATACTTGCCGAGGTCAGAGTAGGAGAGGTTCGGAACGTTGCAGGTACTATTAGCCGGGTTCGGGATTGGAGAGTGTAGTGTCATCGTTGTGTGGTGGCCGAGGTCAGGTTTGGAGAAAAGGAACGCCAGAACCTGGAGACAAACTGTGAACCCCGATCTGAGACGATAGTTTGTGGTACCCCACGTAGGCAGAAGATCTACTGGACGAAAACATCCGCGAGTTTAGGCGCGTTGGGAAGTCCTTTTAGAGGGATAAAGTGCGCTTGTTTGGAAAAGCGGTCGATGATGACGAGAACGGTATTCATCCCCTTGGAAGTGGGGAGATTCACTATGAAATCCATTGATAAATATTTCCATGGACGATCCAGAATGGGAAAGGGTAGAAAAAGTCCCGGTGGTTTTCTTCGGGGAACTTTGTTCCCGGCACACATAGTGCAGGCCTTAACAAACTCCTTGATGTCTCCTTGCATACCTGGCCACCAAAAGTTTCGTTCTACAAGATCAATGGTTCTCCGGGTACCTGGGTGTCCGGACAATTTGGTGGAGTGACACCATTCAAGCACTCTTTTTTTGGTATTGTGGTGCAGTGAAGAGGCGACCCTCCGGTACTTAAAGACCTTCTGAGACCAGGTTTTGGTCCCGGTGGATATTATCCATGACGTCAAATGAGTTGGCAGAGATAATGTATTTAGTAGGGGGTACTGTCTCTAGAAGATCCTCAGATTTATCCTCAGCGAGGAATTGACGTGAAAGGGCGTCAGCGTTGAGGTTTTTTGATCCGGGAATAATGCAGATTATATAATTGACGCGGGAAAAGAGGAGCGACCAGCGGGTTTGTCGAGCACCAAAGCGACGGGCACTCTCTATGTAAAGGAGATTCTTGTGGTCGGTTAGAATAGTAGCAGGATTTTCCGTACCCCCCAAAACGTGCCTCCATTCCTCAAGAGCAAGCTTGATTGCTTGTAGTTCCCGGTTCCCTACGTCATAATTCCGCTCTGCAGAAGAAATAGTTTTCAGAAAAATGCGCAGGGATGTAATCTTGCCAGCTGTGACTTCCTTTTGAGATAAGATGGCACCGGCCCCAAAGTCGGACGCATCCACCTCCAGGGTAGATGGTAGTTTGGGGTCAGGGTGTACCAGGATAGACGCATGCACAAACGCCCTTTTTAGTTGGTCGAAGGCCAGGGTGGCTGCTTGTGTCCAAGAAGCAGAATCTGCATCTTTCTTGGTCAAAACTGTGATGGGGGCTATGGTGGAAGAGAAGTTTTGGGTGAATCTTATGTATGTATGTCTTTATTTATATAGCACCATTAATGTACATAGCGCTTCACAGTAGTGATACATGTGGTAATCAAATAAATAACAGATAATATAAATAACAGATCATAGGAATAAGTGCTTTAGACATAAAAGTAACATTAAGGAAGAGGAGTCCCTGCCCCGAGGAACTTGCAGTCTAATTGGTAGGTAGGGAGAATGTACAGAGACAGTAGGAGGGAGTCCTGGTAAGTGCGTCTGCAGGGGGCCAAGCTTTATGTATCATGTGTTCAGAATATCCACAGTGCTATTCATATGCTTCTTTAAGCAAGTGTGTCTTAAGGTGGGTCTTAAAGGTGGATAGAGAGGGTGCTAGTCGGATACTGAGGGGAAGGGCATTTCAGAGGTGTGAGGCAGTCAGTGAAAAAGGTTTAAGGCGGGAGAGGGCTTTAGATACGAAGGGCGTAGAAAGAAGACATCCTTGAGAAGAACGCAAGAGTCTGGATGGTGCATAACGAGAAATTAGGGCAGAGATGTAAGGAGGGGCAGAAGAGTGTAAAGCTTTAAAAGTGAGGAGAAGAATGGAGTGTGAGATGCGGGATTTGATCGGAAGCCAGGAGAGGGATTTCATGAGGGGAGATGCTGAGACAGATCTAGAAAAGAGTAGAGTGATTCTGGCAGCAGCATTTAGGATAGATTGTAGGGGAGACAGGTGAGAGGCAGGAAGTTCGGACAGCAGGAGGTTACAGTAATCAAGATGGGAGAGAATGAGGGCCTGATTCAGAGTTTTAGCAGTCGAGCAACAGAGGAAAAGGCGTATCTTTGTTATATTGCGGAGGAAAAAGCAACAGGTTTTAGATATGTTTTGAATGTAAGGGGCGAAGGTGAGAGAGGAGTTGAGTGTGACCTCTAGGCAGCGTGCTTGGGCTACTGGGTGAATGATCGTAGTTCCAACAGTAACGTGGAAGGAGGTAGTAGGGCCAGGTTTGGGAGGAAATATGAGGAGCTCTGTTTTAGCCATGTTGAGTTTAAGGCGGCGGAGGGCCATCCAGGATGATATAGCAGAGAGACATTGAGAAACTTTTTGGTTTGTTCAGCAGGTGTAAGGTCGGGTGTTGAAAAGTACATTTGTGTGTCGTCAGCATAGAGGTGATATTTAAACCCAAAAGATGTTATTAGGTCACCTAGAGAGAGTGTGTACAGAGAAAAGAGAAAAGGTCCCAGGACAGAGCCCCGGGGTACCCCCACAGAGAGATCAATAGAGGAGGAGATGTTAGCAGAAGAGACACTGAAAGTACGATATGAGAGGTAGGATGAGATCCAGGATAGAGCTTTGTTCCGAATACCAAGAGTATGGATAATGTGAAGGAGAAGAGGATGGTCCACGGTGTCAAATGCTGCAGAGAGGTCGAGTAATATGAGCAGAGTGTAATGACTTCTGTCTTTGGCAGCATGGAGGTCGTCAGTTATTTTAGTGAGGGCTGTTTCCGTGGAGTGAGCAGTGCGGAAGCCAGATTGTAGAGGATCTTGGAGAGAATAGGTGTTGAGAGAATACAATACGTTCAAGGAGTTTAGAGGCAAAAGGCAGGAGGGAGACAGGTCGATAGTTAGAAAGACAGGTAGGGGGGAGACTTCCGGTGACGTCAGCCGGTATGGAGTAGCAGCCTGGGAGCTCCACAGACTCTCTCGCATAAACTCGAGAATAAGCACCCTTCCACTTAAAATTCCCACCCAAATTCATCACCCTCAAGTGGGGGAAACAACGATACGATGTCCAGGCAACAAAGGAAGCCGACATCACAAGCAGTCACGAAATACTTCTCCCCGCAGCAGAAAAGCCCCGATCAGCAATCTGCTGCACAAGATGGCGGAGGCGCACGTGGCGAACAAGCAGCACAAGGCAAGCCTGCCAGGGCCAAAGAGACCTCCACACAGGAGCAGCCTTTAACCAGGGCCTTCATGGAGGAGCTGATGGCAGCCCAACATATTAAAATGCATACATCCCTCCAAATGGAGATAAAAGCCGCGGTCAACGATCTCAAACAACAGATTAGCGGCCTAGCGGACAAAACCGCCACGCTGGAAGGCGAAATGGAGGAGACCCACACGCGACAAACAGCAACGGAGAATGAGATCTTCAGGCTCCGAGAGGAAATCGCCCTGCTCAAGGACGGGTTGGAGGACCAGGAGAACAGGGATAGAAGACAAAATCTTCGTATTCGCAACATCCCAGAGACAGTTCTTCCTGGCCTCCTCCGCCCATACCTCCTGGACCTGTTTAAGTCTGTCTGCGCTACACTACAAGACGGGGACTTAGAAATAGACCGGGCCCATAGGGCCCTAGGGCCCAGATCTGAGGACCCTGGAAGAAGGCGAGACGTAATAGTGAGGCTGCATAGCTATTCTACAAAAGAAAGCATTCTTCAAGCATGCAGAGAAAAAGAATCACTTACCTTTCTAAACGAACGGCTTCAAGTTTTCAGCGACATCTCCAGTAAAACAGTGCTGCGGAGAAAGGAGATGAAACCCCTAACGACCCTACTGCGGGACCACGAGATCAGGTATCGTTGGGGGTTCCCCTTTAAGCTTACAGCTAATAACAAGGGCAAGTACCTCACGATCAGGTATCCTGAGGATATGGGCCCGTTCGCGCGGGCTCTGGGGCTGACCCCGCCAGCGGCGTGGACACAGGATCACCACCAAGCCCCAGACCAGAGCGAAGAAGAGGAAAACAACATCGAGCCGAGAAGAATGGAGGCCTCAGCAAGTAACAAGACGCCCAAACGCTGAGGGGACCGACGGAGAAGACGATCCCGATCCAGCGCTGCCTACACTACCGCGATGTTTCCCAGCGCAAACAACGCGGGACTAACCCCCCCAACACGAGGGCAAAGTCAAAAAAATGACGAAATCCAGAAGTTAGAGATCAGGCGCCCCAGGACGGAGAGGGCATCCACAAAAGTCCGTGGTCTTTCTGCCACAAAGTTTTAAATCAGTGTTAAGTTAAATCGTTGGAAAAGTTTTTTTCCCCTGGAGAGCCGACCCGTCCGGCTCAGGTTTACAAAGCTGGGAGGCCAGCATGGTTCCAGAGACCTGCGCCCGGGGGGTGGGGGGAGGGAGGTGGTGAGATCCACTATATCTTGGCAGAAGACTTCGAACAGTAAGTACTGCCCCCTCTAAGCTTGCTGAAGCTTCCCCCCCCCCCATGTGAAAGGTCCAATTTGTCACTGCCGAGTGCCAAGGGGAAAACGGCACAGCTCCAGACACCGAGAGAGTGCGCCCCTGTCCCACTTCCCCCCCCCACCTTCTTCCCCCCCCCCCCCCACCTCCCTCCCATGGCCAAGCCAATACCCCCTCGGCAGGTATCCGAACTCAATGAGGCAAACAGGCCCACGCGTGTCCCCCCCCCCCCCCTTCTCCCTTGGACTACCACACAAAGGGTCCCTGCGCCCCATATACCTACTTCACTAACCACATCACCTAGCCATGCTCTAAGGGCCTTCACAAAAGAACTCCTGAAATAACCCTGTAACCCTGGTCTCAGGGTTGAGCTGACTTTCCAGAGTAAAACCGGAACTTGGCCTCCAGAACATTCGGACAAGGGGCACACATACCAACAGGCCAAGAGGCCCTAATAGAGTTTAAACGCCACACAGCGTAAAGTCCAGTCAGTAGGCAAACAAATGCTTTGCTAGGAAACTCAGGTCTATTTAGAAAGAAATGCACAGAACTCTCCCCTCCCCCCCCTCCCTCTCCCCTCCCTCTCCCCTCCCCCCCCCCTCCCTCTCCCCTCCCCCCCCCCCCTCCCTCTCCCCCCCCCTCCCTCTCCCCTCCCCCCCTCTCCCCTCCCACCCTCCCCCCCTCCCTCCCCCCCCTCCCTCTCCCCTCCCCCACTCCCTCTCCCCTCCCCCCCTCCCTTTCCCCTCCCTTTCCCCCCCCCTCCCTTTCCCCTCCCCCCCCCTCCCTTTCCCCTCCCCCCCTCCCCCCCCCTCTCCCCTTCCTCTCCCCTTCCTCGCCCCCCCCCCCTCTCCCCTTCCTCGCCCCCACCTCCCTCGCCCCCCCCCATACCGCCTCCCTCCCCCCCCTCCCCCCCCATCCCGCCTCCCTCCCCCTCCCCCTCCCGCCTCCCTCCCCCCCACCTCCCTCGCCCCCCCACCTCCCACCTCCCTCGCCCCCCCCCTCCCACCTCCCACCTCCCTCGCCCCCCCCCTCCCACCTCCCTCGCCCCCCCCCCTCCCACCTCCCTCGCCCCCCCTCCCACCTCCCTCTCCCCCCCCCTCCCCCCCCCCTCCCCTCCCCCCCCCTAGCCCTCTCCCCTCTCCTCCTAACCCCTCCCCCCCCTACCTCTCCCCTCCTACCCCCCCCCTCCCTCTCCCCTCCTAGCCCCCCCCCCTCCCTCTCCCCTCCTAGCCCCCCCCTCCCTCTCCCACCCCTACCCCCCCCCCCTCCTCCTCTCCTCCCCCCTCTCCCCCCCCCCTCCCCAAGGCTATACAAGGCAAAACATACAAACTGGAGTCAGCAGTAATACTTCTGGCTTGAATTAAAGGTTGACTTTGAGTATAAATCTTCAAGCGTGCGTACACATACTATTTGTCAAGTATGACTGTGTGAAACAGATCATACAAAGGACCAGGTCCCTGAATGTTGATAATATAAATATATTTCCTTAGGTATAGATAAGTATTGTAGTATAAATATGTCTGCTTTAATTGGGAAAAGGTAGAGCAACATGCCCCCCCCCCCACCCATCCCCCCCATCCCCCCCTCCCACTGCCCTCCCCTCCCCCCCCCCCTCCTCTCCTCTTCACTCCCTCGCCCCCCCCCCCCTCATCTCCCCCCCCCCCAGCCTAACCCCCCCCCCCCCTCTACCACCAAGGGTACTTAAGGCAAACTATGTACTTTGGAGTCGTTAGAAATATCCCTGGATGGAAAGGAATGTCATCTGGTATAATATATTCTCAGGCGGGGATATACATATAATACTTACCAAGTATGTACGATGGATACAGACGGTGCAAAAACATATATCAGTGAATGTTAACTATGGAAATGTACCACTCCATGCATATATTTTTTACTGTATGATAAATATGTCCACTACAAATGGAAAAAGTAGAGCGAAATGTTCCCTTTCCCCCCCCCCCCCACCCTCCCCACTCCCCCTCCCTCCCCCCTCCCCCTCCCCCCCCCTCCCCACCCCCTCTCCCTCCCCCACCACCCCCTCCCCATTTACACCCCCCTGTCCTCTCCTCCACCTCCCCCCTCCCCTCCCCCCCAGTCCACCCTCCCCCCCCTTCCCCCTCCAAGGATACCCAAGGCAAACTACGTAATTTTGAGTCGCTAGAAGTACACCTGACCTGAACTGAATGTCACATGGGATAACATATCCTTAGGCGTGGATATATATAATATTTGCCAAGCATATCTACGGGATACAGACCGTGAAAAGTCACACATCCTTGAATGATAACTATGCAAATACACTACCTCATGCATATATTTTTTACTGTATGATAAATATGTCCACTACAAATGGAAAAAGTAGAGCGAAATGTTCCCCTCACCCCCCCCCCTCTCCCCGCTCCCCCCCCCTCCCCCCTCCAAGGATATACAGAGCAAACTAGGTACTTTGAGATCAGCAACCAAATCCCTGGCTTGAACCGTATGGTGACCGGGAGAATGTATTCTTAAGCGCGTGTATATGTACTGCTCGCCAAGCATGTCTAAGTGGAATGGCTTGGTAAAGAAACAGCTTCTCGAATGTTAGCAACCTAAATATGGTTCCCTATGCATACACAAGCATTGTCGGATACAAATATATGACTCAAATGAAAAATGTTGGGGAATATACCCCCTTCCCCTCTCTCCCCCCCCCCACTCCCCCCCCCCCTCCCTCCCCCCCCCTTCCCGTTCCCCCCCCCCCCCCTTTTTCCCTCTCCCTCCCCCCCCAACCCTTCCCCCTCCCTCTCCCCCAATCCTCCCTTTCCCCCTCCCCCCCCCCCCCAAGGTTATGTAAAGCAAACTAGACACTCAGGAATCAGCACTCATATCTTTGGCTTGAAATGTATGTAGCTTGGGGGAATGTAGCCTCAAACGAGAATCTATGTCCTAAATGCTATGTATAGTTGTTTGAAAAGATCAGTGTAAAGGAACAGGTCCCTGAATGTTAGCAACGAAAATATATCTGTTCAAGCATGTATAAACATTAAGTGATAATAATATCTGCTTCAAAAGGAAAAGTAGAGCAATATACTCCCCTTCCCCCCCCCCTCTCCTCTCCCCCCCCCCCCCCCCCTCCCATCCCTCCCCCACCATTCTCCCTCCCCCCCCCTCATCCTCCCCCCCCCCTCCCATCACTCCCCCACCATTCTCCCTCCCCCCCCTCCCATCACCATCCCCCCCCCACCTCCCCCCCATCACCCCCCCCCCCACTATCACCCCCCCCCTCCACTCCCCATCATCACCCCCCTCCCCTATCGCCACCCCCCCTCCCCTATCACCACCCCCCTCCTCCCCTCCCCCCGCTCCGCCAACTCCGCTCCCCCCGCCAACTCTTCCTGACGAGAACCCAATAGGATAGGATAAGATGTTTATAGTTTCAGAGAGTCTGCGTCCCCGGACTTACCTGCTCCCTCGGTACAGGGGTCAGCGGATTTCTCCCATCGGGCCTTCAGCCCACATTTTGGTTACAAAAACCAACAGTAAATTAAGAGGACCACTCCAGGCCCTCTTTCCACCCTATCTCTCCCTGGTGATTCTGTCACACCAGGTCTTCCCCCCAACCCCTCCCCCCTCCCCAACCCCCTCTAGCGCCCCTTATGTGTCTCACAAATCCCTCCCCCACACGAGGCCTAGTAAACCGCCTTATACACGACAGACCAGGCCTAAGAGTGCAGAGATCCAAAAAATCCTCTTGACATGGGAATCCCAAGAGCTTTGGAGCCCAAGGCCCCGAAGAAAACCAAAAAAACAATAATGTCGGCCATTAAATTGATCTCAATAAACGCCAAGGGGCTTAACTCCCCGAAGAAAAGGAAACTAGTTCTGAAAGACCTGAAAAAATCCAAAGGAGACATCATCCTTATTCAGGAGACCCATTTCAATTCCCTAACTCCACCCAACACTTTTAAAAGCATATTCCCACAGGCATACTTTGCCTCGTCCCCAAGTAAGAAACGAGGAGTAGCCATCCTTATGAGAGCAGGGACACCATTTGCTCTTACAAAGACCCATCCTGACCCGGATGGCCGATTTCTAATTGTCCAGGGCACGCTTGCTGGCACACCAATCACATTGGTGAACATCTATGCCCCTAATGAGAATCAAATCCCTTTCCTCAGGAAACTCCTTGAGTCCCTGGAGCAACAATCCTTGGGGTCTCTTATTATAGGTGGGGACTTCAATATGGTAGCTTCCCACATGCAGGATAAATCAACCCCCCCTAGCAACGCCCAACCACCCCCCCAAGCTAGGTATATAACACAATCACAAAAGAAAGCTAAAGAATTTAGGGATACTATGGAGGAATTCTCGTTGGTTGATATCTGGAGGGCCCAGCACCAGGGCCAAAGGGATTATACCTTCTTCTCAGCCCCTCGTCAGTCCTACTCGAGGATTGACTATTTCCTAGGTACAAGAAATGTTTTCCAGGCCTCCGCCCAGTCAAGTATAGGATCAATCACCTGGTCGGACCACGCACCCATAGATCTAACTCTAACTCTCCCCTTCGTCAAAAACACACAATATAGATGGAAGCTAAACGATTCCATGCTCAATTGCCCAGACACAGAGGCAACTATACGTGAGAAATTATCACTATATTTCCAGCAAAATATAGGATCTGTCTCCACCCCATCCATGCTATGGGAGGCTCACAAAGCCACAATAAGGGGAGACCTAATTTCAATAGCCTCATACAAGAAAAAAACCAAACTTAAACTCCAAAAAGACCTGACAGATAAAATCACACAACTGGAAAAACAGCATAAAGCCACAATATCAAAAAAAGTACTTAAAAACTTAAACCTAGCTAGAGCGGCCCTCAAGCAGTCCCAATTAGAAGATGTCGAAAAGGCCCTCAGATGGACTAGACAGAAGTACTTCGACAAAGGCAACAAAGCAAGTAGATTGCTAGCCTCCAAACTGAGAGGAGCCAGGGTTAAATCCCAGATAACTCGTATAAAGAAAAAAAAAGGACAGGTTACATTCGCTGAAAAAGAAATAGCGCAGGAATTTGCGGATTATTACTCCGAATTATATAACCTCCACCCCCCAGGCCGAGACCCAGTGAGCCTTGAAACAATTACTAGCTACTTAGAGGAGTGCTCCCTCCCAACACTAACACCGGAAGAGTTAGAAACACTCAACGAAGAGATAACGCAAGAGGAGCTTAGTATAGCTATAAGCACACTCAAGCCATCCAAGGCCCCAGGACCAGATGGGTTCTCCAACTCTTATTACAAACTGTTTAGGTCTACCCTGTCACCTCACCTCCTTAATATGTTTAACTCCTATCTACAAGGTGAACCAATCCCAGCCACCATCACAGCGGCAAATCTTGCCATAATACACAAGGAGTGTAGAGACCCACTCCTCTGTGGAAATTACAGACCTATTTCACTATTAAACACAGACCTCAAAATCTACAGCAAGATCTTAGCAAACAGGTTAAACCCTATTCTCCCTAGACTTATAAATAAAGATCAAGTGGGTTTTGTATCAGGAAGACAGGCCTCCGACAATACCCGCAAAATCATTGATATAATCGACCACGTGCATCTCACAGGTTCAAAAGCAATGATTCTAAGTCTGGATGCCGAAAAGGCATTCGACAGAATCAAGTGGACTTTCCTAGATCAGACTATGAGGAGGTTCGGTTTTAGTGGTCCATATCTAGAGGGAGTGAGAGCCCTCTATCATAACCCCACAGCCCACATAAAATTGCCAGGGGGCCCCTCGAATCCAATTCAAATTAGGAACGGGACCAGACAGGGATGCCCACTCTCCCCACTATTATTTGCCCTAACTATAGAGCCCCTCGCAGCCACAATCAGGAGCGAACAAAGTATAAGAGGCGTACCAATTGCGGATAGGGAGCACAAAATCTCTCTATTTGCGGATGACGTGATCCTGACGCTCACGGACCCCCATAACTCCCTTCCTAACCTCCAAAGAGTCCTAACTGAATTTGGTGTAGTCTCCGACTATAAAGTTAATATGGACAAGTCGGAGGCTCTAAATATATCCCTACCCGACCAAACCTGGAAGCTTATCCAAGCTAATTATAAATATAAATGGAGTACTAGTTGCATAAAATATTTAGGAGTCAAAATCTCCAACTCCTACGACAAGCTTTATCAAAATAACTATCCCCCTTTATTTGACCAAATCAGAAAAGATCTAGAAGCCTGTAAAAAGCACCAAATATCATGGTTTGGAAGGATAGTGTCCATAAAAATGAATATCCTGCCCAGGCTACTATACCACTTCCAAACCCTCCCAATCTTAATTCCGCAAGCAGTATTAAAAAGTCTCCAATCCCAAATCCTCCAATTTATATGGAATGACAAAAAACCCAGAGTCCCAAGATCGGTCTTGCTTGCGTCAAAGGGGAGAGGAGGATTGGGGGTTCCTGATATAGTCAAGTATTACCAAGCGGCACAACTGAAGCAGGCTGTGATGTGGAACTGTGATCCGGACTTAGCCGCCTGGCTGGAAATAGAGGCCCACTACGCGCATCGCAGCCCCCTTCAGTCAGCAATGTGGACCCCTGGCAGCAACAGGTCAGGCTCCCAAAAATTTGATCTAGGAGCAATGAGATGCACGTGGAGTATATGGCTGAAAAGCAAAGGGAAGTATGGTCTGATAGCATCCCCTTCCCGGCTCATCCCACTCTTCGGGAACCCAAACTTCCCACCAGGGTGCTCCCCAAGACAATTCGACCAATTTCAAGGTCATAACATTAAGCTGGTTGCTGATCTGCTGAAGAAAGAGGAAATCTTGACTTATCAAGAGCTTAAAAACAAATATCAATTCCACGACCTACACTTATTCAAGTTTCTGCAGGTCCGCCACTTCCTACAAGCACTATCACCAGCAGCAAAATTCCCCCCACTCACCAAATTTGAATCTATATGCATCAAAAACAGATATATGAGAGGCCTGATATCTGAGATCTACAAGTGCCTGGAGCTAGGATCTCAGGATCATATGCACCGATATATGCAAAAATGGTCAGAAGACCTACAGATAGATATAGATCAGGAAGACTGGGCGGAGATCTGGGAACAAGCCAAAAAAACATCAATATGCACGATAACAAAAGAGAATATCTATAAAATTATGTATCAGTGGTACCTGACTCCAGTCAGACTGAGCCAAATCTACCCCGGCACATTAGACCTCTGCTGGCGGGGATGTGGTCAAAAGGGGGACATGGCCCATATTTGGTGGTCATGTCCAGAGATCCAGAAGTACTGGAGTATGATCCAGACACTGGTGGAGGACACAACGGGACTTATTCTCCCGACCGACCCGCTGACCCTGGTGCTGGGCAAACCTATGGAAGATACCCCCCCCCCGATGTCAAGACTCATCACGGCCATATTAACAGCAGCCAGGTGCTCAATTGCAGCTGCCTGGAAGCATATCAAACCCCCCTCAAGGACTATCGTGATCAGAAGAATCAACGAGGTAATGTTAATGGAGAAGCTCACGGCCATGCTCCAGAAAAAGATACCCCAATTCCAGAATACCTGGGAGCCCTGGCTAGGGAGATAAAACTAGAGAAGAATAGACTGAGGCTGACCCAAAGCGGGAAAATACGCCGCACTCTTGAGCCAGGGAAATAGACATGGCCTCAACCCCTCCCCCCCGTTCCCCCCCCCCTACCAGTCCCTCCACCCCCCCCTCCCCTGTGAGTGCTCCCTTCTCCCCTCTTCCCCCCCCCTCCCCCTCTTTCTTTTTCACCCCTTTCTCCTGCGGAAAATGAGAAAAAGACATTGGTCACGATGTACAACTATCTTGGGCTCAAGACAGAAATGTATGTAAAATTTTGTTTGAAGAAATGACCAATAAAAGAAATTGTTACAAGAAAGACTGGTAGGGCCAAGCTTGCTGTTTTTGAGTAATGGTATAACTGTTGCATGTTTGAAGGAGGATGGAAAGGTTCTAGAGCAGAGGGAGGAGTTAAAATTGTGAGTGTAGGGATTATAGTAGGACCAAGAGGTTTTAGGAGATGGGAGGGAATGGGGTCAAGAGAGCAAGTGGTAGAGGGAGAAGAGGCGATCAACAGCGACACATCCTCCTCTGAGAGTGGAAAAAGAGTCAAGGAAGGCAGGAGGAGAGTTAGGAAGAGGTGTAGGATGGGAGGAAGAAACAGAGGGGATGTTCTGACGTATGGATTCCACCTTTTCCTTAAAATAGCAAGCAAAGTCCTGGGCGGAGATGGAGGAAGGAGAGGCAGCTGTCAAATAATTGTCAAAACTCAAAGCCATACAGCGTTTTTTGGGAGTGGTGGGCCGGGGCCAATCCAGGACTTCCTTTGCTTCGCTGCGTCCATTGAGAAACCTGAATCGGAGATGATATATCCCAAAACTGCCGTGGAGGTCTGATGGAATTGGCATTTTTCCAGCTTAGCGAAGAGATTATTCTCTCGAAGGCGTAACAGTACCTGTTTGACGTGCCCGACGTGTTCCTGGGCCGTTTTACAAAAGATCATAATATCGTCTAGATATACAATGAGGAATTTATTAAGAAGGTCCCAGAATCTCTCATTGACAGAGTCCTGAAAGACCGCCGGAGCGTTGCATAAGCAGAAGGGCATGATGAGATACTCGTAGTGCCCATCACGGGTATTGAATGCCATCTTCCATTCATCACCCTGGCGTATTCTAACCAGATTGTAGGCGATGTGGAGGTAGGATTCCGGATCGTGCTTTATTGAAGATATCGCGGAATTCCTGGTACACTTCCGGTAGTGAGTTCGTCTCTTCTAAAATGGTATAAAGCCTCCAACTTTATGAACCGGCCTCGTGCAAGTCACAGCACACGAGAACTCCATACGATAGGTTCCTTATTGGTCCAATCAATATGCGGGTTATGGAGTTGGAGCTACGGAATTACCTCAACGGAGGGGGTATGAATAGCGTCAAAGTGGATCTCTTCCTTGTGGTCCCCTCTCGTCTGTAGCTGCAAGGAGATGGTCTGCAGGGAAATGAAGGCTGGCTGTAACGGTCGTCCGTCGATGGCCCCCAGTCCTACCGGTTTCTTCTTGCGGGTAAGTGGAATGTTGTTCCTTTCCGCGAAGGACTGGTCGATGAAATTGCCTCCCGATCCTGAGTCTACAAATGCCAGTGCGGCAATATGAAATGTCTCCCCTGTGAGAAGGACCGGAATCAAAATCCTGTTTCGGAAAACCTCTTTAGAGATAGGCGAGATAGAAAGTGTTCCCAACGAGACTCTCCGGGATCTCATTGGGAGTTTGCATTTCCCGGCTTGTGGGGACACTGGAGGACCTGATGACCGTTATGGCCATAGTATAGGCTGAAGCCAGTGCTGCGCCGACGTTGCTTCTCGGATGGGGACAGCTTATTACCCCCTAAATGCATAGGCTCCGGAACATCAGAGTGGGTAGGTAGTGGAGAAGTAGAGTGAAGGAAAGGTGAACTGGGTACCAGTTGTCGATGGCAGGAACGTTCTGCGCTCCTCTCTTGTAGGCGTTTGGCCACTGGGATACAGATGGCGATCAATTCCTCTAGATCCGTTGGGCGTTCCTGCGCTGTTCGTCATTTTAGGGGTTCAGAAAGACCCTGTCAGAAGGCGGAAGTCAATGTCTCATTGTTCCATCCAGTCTCGGATGCAATGGTGCAGAACTCCAGGGCGTACCTAGCGACCGGTCTGTTTCCCTGGGAGATATGGAAGAAAGGTGGCCGCAGTCATCTTACATCCTGGGGTGTCGAAAACCCTACGAAATTCCCTGGTGAAGAGATCGATGACCTGTGTAAGGTCTGACACATGCTCCCAGATGGGGAAGCCCAAGCCAGGGCATCATCCGTGAGGAGCGAGATGATGTATGCGAGTTTGGATCTTGAGGAGAAAAAACGAGAAGGGGAGATCTCGAACTGAAGAAAATACTGGTTAAGGAAACCTCTATACCCGAGAGGGTCCCCAGCATAACGGTTAGGCGTCGGAAGGCGGGGCTCAGTAGCGGGCAGAAAAATAGCAGCTGAAGAGGCCGGAGTGGGTACAGGAGGGTCCATCTGTGCCTGAACAGTGAGAGAATGGAGGCTTTGCTGAAGCAGGTCCATTCGTCTGTCATTTTGTTCTAGGTACGACCCAAGTCTGGTAAACAGGTTGGAATGTGAGGACAGAGTTCGCTCCACCTCAGCGGGGTTTATGTTTGTGGGGCTGAGCATACTGTCACGCTGTGCTCATCACAAACAAGGCGGGACCAGGGTGCTGAGGTGGGAAATGGATAATACGCCACCCACAGCCAGTGGGGCGCATCTGGATTGTAGATTTGGTCGGGTTAGCCGGGTTGGAGAGGTACGGATTGTCGATATACTTGCCGAGGTCAGAGTAGGAGAGGTACGGAACGTTGCAGGTACTATTAGCCGGGTCCGGGATTGGAGAGAGTAGGGTCGTCGTTGTGCGGTTGCCGAGGTCAGGTTTGGAGAGAGAAGAATCGTCCAGTAGAGAGAAGAATCGTCCAGGAGAGCCGGGTCGGTACACAGAATGAAGCAGCAAGACTGTGGAGACAGAGAGAGGTAAGAACAATGTAACTGGCTGAGCATAGAACCAAAGTGCTAGTGGCACAGCTGAGCATATGTAGGAGAGAGCAACCTATGGACTAGCTGCAGCGTGGAGGTGTGGACCGGGTGGGAGCAGTGATAGGATGAGGTGCAGGAAGGTCTCTGATAGCAGAGAGGCTGCCTGACTACTGAGTGTGCGCCCCCTGTGCGCGCCCCCTGTGTGCGGCGGGCATGCCTGGGTACGGTGTGAGAGGAGAGCAAAGGGGGGCGTGGGAGTGTGCGCGCCCAAGGCGGCGTTGCAGTCCGACAGGGTTGGTGAGGGGAGCGGGCGGCGCCGAGCGTCCCGCCGTCAAATACGGTGAGTGAGGAGCACGCAGAGGCCGGCATGGCTCCCTGAGCCTCACAGATGCGCTTTGAGTCCCATTGGGAGAGAAGCGCTATATAAAAATAATGTGTTATTATTACACTATAGAACAGTACAGCGTGTTACTATGTTGAACTAAGAGGACATCACTATTCTTATGGCTGCTGATCTCCGACTCTTCTGCGGTTTGTATACTAGATGGTTATGTTTTAACTTAATTCTGATCCATTCATGTAATTTGCAGTTATTGAAATGAAGCTCCTGTTTGAGGAAGGACCATATGTTTGTTTTGGCGCCCCTGTCTCCTCTGACTCCTTTGGGGCTGTTTTATGTTAATAATATTAGGTTTGAATACTTATACTAAATGCTGTATATTTGTTCAAGAAAACAGATCATACTAATTACATTTCTTCTTCTCTTTTATACAGGCACAGCGGTCATCCAACAAATATAAATCAAGGAACCTCCTATCTCAGCACCTTCAGAGGGGCACTGCCCACTACCAGCATTGACAGAGGGGCACTGCCCGCTACCAGCATGGACAGAGGTGCACTGTCCAATACCAGCATGGACAGAGGGGCACTGCCCACTACCAGCATGGACAGAGGCGCACTGCCCACTACCAGCATGGACAGGGGGGCACTGCCCACTACCAGCATGGACAGAGGCGCACTGCCCACCACCAGCATGGACAGAGGGGCACTGCCCACCACCAGCATGGACAGAGGCGCACTGCCCACTACCAGCATGGACAGAGGCGCACTGCCCACTACCAGCATGGACAGAGGCTCACTGCCCGCCACCAGCATGAACAGAGGCACACTGCCCCCTACCAGCATGGACAGAGGCGCACTGCCCGCCACCAGCATGGACAGAGGCGCACTGCCCACTACCAGCATGGACAGAGGAGCATTTCCCCCTACCAGCATGGACAGAGGCGCACTGCCCACTACCAGCATGGACAGAGGCGCACTGCCCACTACCAGCATGGACAGAGGCGCACTGCCCACTACCAGCATGGACAGAGGCTCACTGCCCACTCCCAGCATGGATCCACGCCTGTTAAGTGAGTATAGTAGATATTTTGGTGGCTTTGAAACCTGCAAGAAGGGAATGGCTGATATTTAGCAGTTATGTCAGTCAAGCCCCAAACTAATTCATCTTGTGTTCTCGTAGAATCACTAGCAGGTCAGATATGTCTGTCACGGTAGCCCAGGACTTTTAACACCATTTATATTTAAGGTATCAGTGACAGGCTGATGGTGCAAAAACAGGCGCTAAACACTACTAGTGATAAAGTGAATAAGATGAATAAACAATATAATATTGGTGGTTTAAAGCTGCAGTTCAGTCAATATCCTGCATGTGTGTTTTTTTAATAAATCAGTTCTGTAGTAAGAAAAAATACTTTTAGCATTTTCTGTTTTTAAAAAAACAACTTTGAAAGACCAATTTTCTCGTATTCTATTTTAACAGCCATTTGCTAAGGCGCTGCCCCTTCATGTCCTGTCAGCCCTGCCCTCCCTCTTGCACATGTCAGTGCAGGAGTGCTCATGAATATTAATGAGCTTCCACTGACTGACAGAAGCAGATGAAAAACATATGCCATATCTAAAGATGTCGCCAAATTTCGCCGGTCAATACATGGAGGACGAATTGACTGGCAGCTATACAGTTCTTTAGGTAATTAGAAATTGCCCACATAAAACTATTGAAGTAAAAAAATTAAAATAAAAAAAAAGACTGAACTGCAGCTTTAAGTGACTCAATTGGTGCCAAATGAAGTGGCTGATATAAAAGTTGCAACTCCCTGCTCAAACCCTCTGGAAGGGATCTTCACTGGTCCCAGAAGGTCGATATGTATTCTCACAACCCAGGGGGAGCATATGGAAGAAAAGCAACAACAAGAAAAACAATCTAAGTGCAGACAATAAAATTCAATTACAGTGAATTAACCCACATTGAACTTTATTGTCTGCACTTAGATTGTTTTTCTTGTTGTTGCTTTTCTTCCATATGCTCCCCCGAGTTGTGAGGATACTGATCCGAAATCCAGCCTGCTGGCTGGGCCTCTCCATGCTTCCCTGTGTGAATAGCTCTTTCACTTCAGAAGCACCTTTGAGAGGCCCGCCAGCAGCTGCTTGTCTTCCAATCTCCAACAGGAAAAGAGAGTTATCTGCTACACTGCTCTCCCTTATATAGGGCCAGCTCTATATTTAATACTCTGCAATAATAGGAGGGAGAATTCAAAACTTGGCAATGGAAAGCGTGCTTATGAATTTGAACTCCAGGAACTGCTTTCCTGGCTAGCCCCATACCCCCTGGGGTCCTGGCTCCCCTGAGTCTACGTGAAACAAAGGGCTTTCTACTCCAGATATCCTGTTCACCAAATGATTCTCCCCCCTCTGGTTCCTCTTTGAACTATGGACTCTATGCAAACTGGCTGGCATCTTAATGTATAGAGCCTTATAGTAAACACAAAACTCGATTATAAAGTACACTTTGTTACAGAATATACTTTGGGGGACTTTATAAGGGAAATAACTTGAGGATATTTGGGCTCGAAATCCAGGAGTCTGGGGGACACAGGGAATCCCCGTGTAATTCACCCTGCGTACCGGCAAATCATGCCTGCTCGCCGGGGAGAAGTAAACGACTACCAGCAACTTTGGCCCCCCAACTCCTGCAACCGAAATATTTGTATTTCCACCCAAATGATCCCCCTAAAACTGACACACAAGAAATGTCACAGTTCTAGGGCTAAAGGAACATGAAATAAGAAAAGACAGGGTCATTTTATTTTCCGGCATGTATTATCCCTGGTCCCTGGCGTATGGAGGTACCAGGGACCCCATGGGTTCAGGGGTAACCAGCGGGCTTAACCTTTATTAGATAGCCTGGTTACCCCCTCCCGTCACAATGTCTTCAACTCTGTCATTTTCTGCCAGAAGGGCCAGTTAAACATTTCTTTACGAGAGGTATTATAATATACCAATATCAGAGGAGGTGAAATCACAATAAGATTTCCCACTCCCAGCTTTACATGAGGGATTTCCCTTCTCTCGTTGGCAGGTTTTCCAGTGATTGTACAGGAGAGGTTAGAGATTAAGTCAGAGGAAGAAGATCCGAACACTGAGGAACATCTCACCCCAATAAAGCGAGAAGTAGATACATTTCCTATATGTGGTAAGTACCCTTATATCCTCATTTGTCTTTATTCCATTTGTGTAAAAAAAAATGGACTAAAATATTAGGAAAAGTAATATTAAAGCATGGATACATTTTATAAGCTACATGTTCTAGTGAAATAAAGACGGCCATCATTTGTCTGTTATACTGAGAATATTATTTTTATTGAGGTATGCACAAAACCCCAACATGTTTACAGCACTCAAATGGTTAATAACAAAGTAAATCAATTACTACTTCTCTTCCCTGAGGAATTGGTAATTTGTGTGTGTGTGTGTGTGTGTGTGTGTGTGTGTGTGTATGAAATTTGCTTGATTGTTAGTAGATGTGGGGATTCTCATTTGGTCCCTTGGTTGGTCTGCCCGCCCATGCCCACCTCCCCCACAGGTCTCATTGGCCAAGAGGTACGCTGACACACATAGACACACACACACTGCCACAGAGTCTCACCCCTGCAGACTCGCCATACCCCCTGAGACTGTCACCCGAGACTCTGAAGCCTAATAGCCTCGGAAACTCTCTCCCGGCAGACTCCCCCTACACACCTGGGATCACCCCTGCGGAGTCAGACACCCGCCTTGGTAAGTTTAACCCACCTCTCTGTCCACCCCCCCTGTTACCCGTCCACGCTCACAAAAATGGCCGCCTTCCTGCACGATTGTCCCCCTTCATTAACACACTTCATGCAACAAAATGTAGCTCACCGTTCAAAATTTCAGCCTTACCGGCCGCTAACAAAATGGCCGCCTTCCCAAAACAATAACATATTAATTGTGAAGCATCACCATTTCAGCCTTCCCAGACCCCGCCCGCTCCCAAAATTCCAGCCTTCGCGCACGATTAAATATTAATTGTCCACCTTCCATGCACGTGTAAAAATGTATGCCTTCCCACCCGCTCCGCGCCCGCTTGGCGACACCGCTACTCGGCTAAAATGGCCGCCTTCCCGCCAAAGCCACTATTCATTCATTCACTTCACCACACACCCCTGTCACCACTACGGACACTTGCCTCCGCCCTTGCAGCCGTCATCCGCACTTAGCCCACTATTCCCGCGCGGTGCCGCTTCACGCCCACACACTGCTGGCGGAGCACGCGGCGGGGGTAGGGCTCCAGGGGGAGAGTGTACGCGGGAAGAGCGGGGCATGATGCGCTGCCTCCCGCCCCCACATGGCGGCATGGCGCCGGAGGGAGAGTGTGTGCGGTTACCTCACCCATGCAGCAAATCACTCCCACCCAGCAAATCACTCCCACCCACCCAGTCACTATCTCCCACCCACCCAGTCACTACTCTGAAGGGGGGGAAATCACTACCCTACAGCCAGCCCACCAAGTGACCCACCGCTGATGAGCTCTGAAGGGGAGGGGGGGAAATGGACATGTGAAAGGGGGGGGTGAGGGCAACGGCCCCTGACCAAGGGGGGGACATTGGAGCTGTGAAGGGGGGGGGGGGAAATGGAGCTGTGAAAGGCGGGTGGTTCGGGCATCTGAACGTGGGGGGATATATATGTGTGTGTGTGTGTGTGTGTCTGTATAGTGATGTCACAATGAGATTCCCCACTCCCAGCTTTACATGAGGGATTTCCCTTTTCTCGTTGGCAGGTTTTCCAGTGATTGTACTGGAGAGTTTAGAGATTAAGTCAGAGGAAGAAGAGCCGAACACTGAGGAACATCTCACCCCAATAATGAGAGACATAGATGTATTTCCTGTTGGTGGTAAGTACCCTTATATCCTCACTTGTCTTTATTCCATTTGTGTAAAAAAAAAATGGACTGAAATGTCTACAATATTAGGGAAAATAATATTAAAGCCTGGATACAATTATAAGCTACATGTTCTAGTCTCCTCTGTTAGCAGTATATATGGGCAACTAATCAGTACATTTTTATTCATGTGAACAGCAGTAGCTGCTACAACTGTGTGTTACTAGGCTGACCCTGTTGTTCAAGTACTTTTTGCCTCTATGCTTACATGCTACTAACGTTCCCTACGCAAAGGGTGAACAGAGGACACCCTCTATATTGTATGGTTCACCACAAGGTTATTTGAGGTCAAAGCACTGATGTCAGCCCTACTGATATGTCTATCCACGCTTAGGGGTCTGTATTTATAGGGACCATATACAGTGACATTGGCCCTAAGTACTTACCTGAGCAGTTCCATCTCAGTGAATTTGATGATATGTGATATTCAAATATATAGACCTACCTTGATCATTGCTGCAGATCCCCTATAGGTTACCTGAGGTCAAGACAGCAATGGTATAGATTCACCCATACCTTTGCCCACAGTTATACAGCGAGCACCCAGCTTACTCTGATCACACCTTCTCCTTGCCGGTTGTATTGTGGTGTATCTATATAAATCACCCGGCTACTGTAAATCCAATTACCCTATTCCTTACCTTGATTTATCAGGTTACGTGTTCCAGTGATTTACAGCGTACATTACCCTGTGTATATGATATTTCCCTGTACGTATCCACCTCTATACAGATCCTTTACAAGGACTGTGATTCAGTGTGCTAGTGGCATTTTACACCGGCATATTCATATTTCGGGATCCTGAGCCTGTACGGCTGTCGGCATTGGATCCAGCACATACCTTCAGTCTGTCATTTTAACACCCTTTATTTTATTGCTAATAATAAAGATTACGTTTTAATTACTACATTCATCACCAGAGGGTGAGCTTGAGTGCTACAGTTGGGTTCTTTCTCTCCCAGTTTTGTATGTCCATGTTCAGCCAATACTAAATTTAGACAGATACTTATCCTACAGTATATCCGTATCTACAGTATTTTGATCCGGAGGAAGGCAAACTGAAAGCCCCAGTGAAATATTATCCAGTGATGTCTCAAAGTTGATATAATTAAATAGAACAGGAGTTCCTTAACGTCATGAACCATGTTAATGATTTGGAGGATGTACCTGTACACTTAGATCAATAATCAATACAGTAATCAATAAAAATTATTATATATGTATAAAATGTATTCACTGCGAGCTGCCAGAGACAAATTGCAGGTCTTTGGGAACCCACTATGCAAATGATTGGAGGGCACCAGATTTCATGGGGCCACAATTGTAAAGGGTTTAGAGCAAAGAGAATATTTTATTAGGTAGATAGTGATAAAGTAAATTCTGCAACGCATACTGTATTTTGTTAGTAATTTGCTTTCAGTTATTTGATTTACAGATTGAAAACATTTGAGTTGTCTTTTGTTGTTTACTTCTCTTAGAGAACTTCGTGAATGATGAGCAGAACTGGAGCTCTGATTTATCAAGCTGGTTTATTCATCGCAGCCCTGAAGTTCCAAAAACGAATGATTCCTGCCACATGTTGGACACATGCAAGAAACGAGTGCCATATGATGAATTCCCAGGTCTTGTACAGCACACAAAGAAGAAGTGAAGATCATCAGGAAGCGCAATGTCATGTAAAAAACAGAAGAAAATTCCCTGATGGTGCAGTATTGTGATTGATATGTGATAAATATCAAGGTGCAGTGTGCTGGATACTCACAAGTGTAGAGTGAGCAATGTTCCCATAAAGGTTTCTTTATGTGTGTCAGCCCGTTGGACCGTCAGACAGGTAAGTGGAATGGTAAGTGCTGGAGACCTTAAGTGAATAATAAAACGGACATAGTGCAGACTGTACAAAATATCTTTAAAAGTAAGTATATGTGCAATACACTCACATGGTTTTAAAAGGTAACAAGCGTTTAGATCACACAGGTTGGATCTCAGCAATGAATGAGCTGTTCTCTGTCCCCCCTCTGCCTCGGCAGGCGTGCGTGTCACCGGTGCGTCTCACCCTAACCGGAAACTCCTGAAGAAACCGCAATACGGAGAAACGCGTAGAGTGAGGCTGATGAGAAAAACTCCCACAGGATCGGCGTCCCCCAGAGCAGATGACGTCACTTCCGGTTTCCGGTTAGGGTGAGACGCACCGGTGACACGCACGCCTGCCGAGGCAGAGGGGGGACAGAGAACAGCTCATTCATTGCTGAGATCCAACCTGTGTGATCTAAACGCTTGTTACCTTTTAAAACCATGTGAGTGTATTGCACATATACTTACTTTTAAAGATATTTTGTACAGTCTGCACTATGTCCGTTTTATTATTCACTTAAGGTCTCCAGCACTTACCATTCCACTTACCTGTCTGACGGTCCAACGGGCTGACACACATAAAGAAACCTTTATGGGAACATTGCTCACTCTACACTTGTGAGTATCCAGCACACTGCACCTTGATATTTATCACATATCAATCACAATACTGCACCATCAGGGAATTTTCTTCTGTTTTTTACATGACATTGCGCTTCCTGATGATCTTCACTTCTTCACTGTCCACGGGATCGAGAGAACGACCCCACACTGGGTTAAGCAGCATTAATTCATGTTTGTATAAGTATCACATTTTTTCACATCTGTGTTTATAATTTTGGAGCGCCACTTTTTGATATATTTGCCTGCCACTTGTACAGCACACAGCACAGACTGACTCGAAGTATGGATCAAATAAAAGATATGAGAGAGATTCAAGAATAAGCTTCAGTGCTCAGCTTTTTGTCTGTTGTAAATGTGGAATAAGTTTCTCACTGGATAAGGATCTGCTCACACACATCTGTGTCCACATTAGTGAGCAACCCTTTACCTGTACAGACTGTGGAAAAAGTTTTTCATTGAAGCAAGAACTCCTTTCACACCAGAGGATTCATACAGGGAAGAAACCTTTCACATGTACAGAATGTGCAAAACAATTCAGTTCTCGGAAGGACTGCCGCAACCACAATAGGATTCACACAGGTGAGAAACCTTTCACATGTGGAGAGTGTGAGAGAAACTTTTCACAGAAGTCCAACCTCCTCAAACACATGAGGATTCATACAGGGGAGAAAAAGTTCACATGTACAGAATGTGGGAAACAATTCAGTTCTCGGAAAGACCTCCGCTATCATGAGAGGATTCACACAGGTGAGAAACCTTTCACATGTACAGAGTGTGGGAAAAGCTTTTCACAGAAGACCAACCTCCTCAATCACCAGAAGATTCACACAGGGGAGAAACCTTTCACATGTTCAGAGTGTGGAAAAAGCTTTTCACAAAAGATCCAACTCCTCAGACATGAGAGGATTCACACAGGGGTGAAACCTTTCACATGTACAGAGTGTGGTAAAAGCTTTTCACAAAAGACCCAACTCCTCAGACATGAGAGGATTCACACAGGGGTGAAACCTTTCACATGTACAGAGTGTGGTAAAAGCTTTTCACAGATGAACAACCTCCTCAATCACCAGAAGATTCACACAGGGGACAAACCTTTCATATGTACAGAGTGTGGGAAACGATTCCGTACTCCGCACACTCTCAACCAACACAACAAGATTCACACAGGGGAGAAACCTTTCACATGTACAGAGTGTGCTAAAAGCTTTTCATATAAGATCAGCCTCCTCATACACCACAGGATTCATACAGGGGAGAAACCTTTCACATGTACTGTGTGAGAAAAGCTTTCCACTGAAGAGAAGACTCCTCAATCACCAGAATATTCACACGCGTTTGAAACCTTACGCATGTACAGTGTGTGGGAAACTATTTTGTACTCAGAGCCACCTCTAAAAACACGAGAGGCTGTTCACAGCATAATCCTTTCACATGTACAGAGTCTAAATGCACTAGATTGCATCCTGCAAATAAACAGTTTATTAAGCTAAAATGTCTCGTGTAATTCTTGTCACGGTAAGACCCGCTTATTACCACTTTTAATTACCGGGATCATTGAGCAAGCATAGAGATAAAAATAAATTGCGTTTATTCACCTAATGAACGCACACAACTATGTTACACAAAAATACAGTAAAAAGACACACTTACTTTGGAAAACTGGGATAACAAAACTAATCTTTCCTAATTGCAAACACACAGCAAAATATTTCAGGCCACTTCTCCAATGGGACTGAATCTCGGGTGATTCACACAAGATGGAACTGATGGAACTCTTAGATGGATCTCTTAGAACTCAAGAATCTGACCTCTGTCAGGGCTTTTCAAACCTCTGGTGTCCAGGTCCCAGAAAACCTGCAGCCCAATCAAAACACCTTAGCAACCGCCTAGCAACCAATCAAAAACATTCATACAGGGTTTCCCACTCCTGAGCCTTTTAGCCGGGCAGGTAAAATATCCCCCTCTGTCCCTTTGCCCCCCCACGGTGCGAGGCTCAACAGCGGCTGCCTGTTTAGCAAAGGGTGTTAGGTTGCCTTGTTTCATGCCAGGATATGGGTGCTCTATAATAATGACAGGGCCCATATGGCCTCACACCTAGGCATCTCTGAGCCCTTTCAAGTATGGCCCATGGTAAACATCTGTGCCTTCATGCATGGAGTGAGGGTATATCCTCTACAAATCCCTAGCCTCATTCCTGGCACACATTAGAAAAATACTTTTAAACACTGCAAACCTGCTCAGCTTCATAACCTTAGCGTGAGCACCTTCCTGAACCCCTACTCTAGGCTCGGGATACCTGGGCATGTACAGTATGAGGGTACATCTGCTATACTGGGGAGCCCCATGCTGTACTAAGGACTCTGTGTATACCTGCAGATATCTTTTAACCCCTTCATACCCATTTACCTTGTCTGGAAGATGCTGCAGCAGGGACTCTGTCAGTGAGTTGTAAGAGCGTTTTCAGGGTACAAGGTTGGCAGAGTAATGCGCTTAGCTGTATCAGAGGATATCACTCAATCTCCGTATACAACTTTTGGGGTATCCCATAACCCGGAACCCCGCTACATAGACGCATTCTGCAAAGACTTTCTCCACCAAACCCACCCTGAAACTTACAGCCTAGAAATCTCCCGATCCCAGCATCCCCGGAAAGGAAATAAAATCACATCATTCTTTAATGTCGCAAAATCAGTATACAGTTGCAGCGCGCTGGCAGCTTCCTAGCAGAAGTTAGCACACAGCCAGTGTCAGCGCTGGGAGCTTCCTAGCAGAGGTTAGCACACAGCCAGTGTCAGCGCTGAGAGCTTCCTAGCAGAAGTTAGCACACAGCCAGTGTCAGCGCTGGCAGCTTCCTAGCAGAGGTTAGCACACAGCCAGTGTCAGCGCTGGGAGCTTCCTAGCAGAAGTTAGCACACAGCCAGTGTCAGCGCTGGCAGCTTCCTAGCAGAAGTTAGCACACAGCCAGTGTCAGCGCTGGGAGCTTCCTAGCAGAGGTTAGCACACAGCCAGTGTCAGCGCTGGGAGCTTCCTAGCAGAGGTTAGCACACAGCCAGTGTCAGCGCTGGGAGCTTCCTAGCAGAAGTTAGCACACAGCCAGTGTCAGCGCTGGGAGCTTCCTAGCAGAAGTTAGCACACAGCCAGTGTCAGCGCTGGGAGCTTCCTAGCAGAGGTTAGCACACAGCCAGTGTCAGCGCTGGGAGCTTCCTAGCAGAAGTTAGCACACAGCCAGTGTCAGCGCACTGGGAGCTTCCTAGCAGAGGTTAGCACACAGCCAGTGTCAGCGCTGGGAGCTTCCTAGCAGAAGTTAGCACACAGCCAGTGTCAGCGCTGGGAGCTTCCTAGCAGAAGTTAGCACACAGCCAGTGTCAGCGCTGGGAGCTTCCTAGCAGAAGTTAGCACACAGCCAGTGTCAGCGCTGGCAGCTTCCTAGCAGAAGTTAGCACACAGCCAGTGTCAGCGCACTGGGAGCTTCCTAGCAGAAGTTAGCACACAGCCAGTGTCAGCGCTGGCAGCTTCCTAGCAGAAGTTAGCACACAGCCAGTGTCAGCGCTGAGAGCTTCCTAGCAGAAGTTAGCACACAGCCAGTGTCAGCGCTGGCAGCTTCCTAGCAGAAGTTAGCACACAGCCAGTGTCAGCGCTGGGAGCTTCCTAGCAGAGGTTAGCACACAGCCAGTGTCAGCGCTGGGAGCTTCCTAGCAGAGGTTAGCACACAGCCAGTGTCAGCGCTGGGAGCTTCCTAGCAGAAGTTAGCACACAGCCAGTGTCAGCGCTGGGAGCTTCCTAGCAGAAGTTAGCACACAGCCAGTGTCAGCGCTGGGAGCTTCCTAGCAGAAGTTAGCACACAGCCAGTGTCAGCGCTGGGAGCTTCCTAGCAGAAGTTAGCACACAGCCAGTGTCAGCGCTGGGAGCTTCCTAGCAGAGGTTAGCACACAGCCAGTGTCAGCGCTGGGAGCTTCCTAGCAGAAGTTAGCACACAGCCAGTGTCAGCGCTGGGAGCTTCCTAGCAGAAGTTAGCACACAGCCAGTGTCAGCGCTGGGAGCTTCCTAGCAGAAGTTAGCACACAGCCAGTGTCAGCGCTGGGAGCTTCCTAGCAGAAGTTAGCACACAGCCAGTGTCAGCGCACTGGGAGCTTCCTAGCAGAAGTTAGCACACAGCCAGTGTCAGCGCTGGGAGCTTCCTAGCAGAGGTTAGCACACAGCCAGTGTCAGAGCGCTGGGAGCTTCCTAGCAGAAGTTAGCACACAGCCAGTGTCAGCGCTGGGAGCTTCCTAGCAGAGGTTAGCACACAGCCAGTGTCAGCGCTGGGAGCTTCCTAGCAGAAGTTAGCACACAGCCAGTGTCAGCGCTGGGAGCTTCCTAGCAGAAGTTAGCACACAGCCAGTGTCAGCGCTGGCAGCTTCCTAGCAGAAGTTAGCACACAGCCAGTGTCAGCGCGCTGGGAGCTTCCTAGCAGAAGTTAGCACACAGCCAGTGTCAGCGCTGGGAGCTTCCTAGCAGAGGTTAGCACACAGCCAGTGTCAGCGCTGGGAGCTTCCTAGCAGAAGTTAGCACACAGCCAGTGTCAGCGCTGGGAGCTTCCTAGCAGAAGTTAGCACACAGCCAGTGTCAGCGCTGGGAGCTTCCTAGCAGAAGTTAGCACACAGCCAGTGTCAGCGCTGGGAGCTTCCTAGCAGAGGTTAGCACACAGCCAGTGTCAGCGCTGGGAGCTTCCTAGCAGAAGTTAGCACACAGCCAGTGTCAGCGCTGGGAGCTTCCTAGCAGAAGTTAGCACACAGCCAGTGTCAGCGCTGGGAGCTTCCTAGCAGAGGTTAGCACACAGCCAGTGTCAGCGCTGGGAGCTTCCTAGCAGAAGTTAGCACACAGCCAGTGTCAGCGCTGGGAGCTTCCTAGCAGAGGTTAGCACACAGCCAGTGTCAGCGCTGGGAGCTTCCTAGCAGAGGTTAGCACACAGCCAGTGTCAGCGCTGGGAGCTTCCTAGCAGAGGTTAGCACACAGCCAGTGTCAGCGCTGGGAGCTTCCTAGCAGAAGTTAGCACACAGCCAGTGTCAGCGCTGGGAGCTTCCTAGCAGAGGTTAGCACACAGCCAGTGTCAGCGCTGGGAGCTTCCTAGCAGAGGTTAGCACACAGCCAGTGTCAGCGCACTGGGAGCTTCCTAGCAGAAGTTAGCACACAGCCAGTGTCAGCGCTGGGAGCTTCCTAGCAGAAGTTAGCACACAGCCAGTGTCAGCACTGGGAGCTTCCTAGCAGAAGTTAGCACACAGCCAGTGTCAGCGCTGGGAGCTTCCTAGCAGAGGTTAGCACACAGCCAGTGTCAGCGCACTGGGAGCTTCCTAGCAGAAGTTAGCACACAGCCAGTGTCAGCGCTGGGAGCTTCCTAGCAGAAGTTAGCACACAGCCAGTGTCAGCGCTGGGAGCTTCCTAGCAGAGGTTAGCACACAGCCAGTGTCAGCGCTGGGAGCTTCCTAGCAGAGGTTAGCACACAGCCAGTGTCAGCGCTGGGAGCTTCCTAGCAGAGGTTAGCACACAGCCAGTGTCAGCGCTGGGAGCTTCCTAGCAGAAGTTAGCACACAGCCAGTGTCAGCGCTGGGAGCTTCCTAGCAGAAGTTAGCACACAGCCAGTGTCAGCGCTGGGAGCTTCCTAGCAGAAGTTAGCACACAGCCAGTGTCAGCGCTGGGAGCTTCCTAGCAGAGGTTAGCACACAGCCAGTGTCAGCGCTGGGAGCTTCCTAGCAGAGGTTAGCACACAGCCAGTGTCAGCGCTGGGAGCTTCCTAGCAGAAGTTAGCACACAGCCAGTGTCAGCGCTGGGAGCTTCCTAGCAGAAGTTAGCACACAGCCAGTGTCAGCGCTGGGAGCTTCCTAGCAGAAGTTAGCACACAGCCAGTGTCAGCGCTGGGAGCTTCCTAGCAGAGGTTAGCACACAGCCAGTGTCAGCGCTGGGAGCTTCCTAGCAGAGGTTAGCACACAGCCAGTGTCAGCGCTGGGAGCTTCCTAGCAGAAGTTAGCACACAGCCAGTGTCAGCGCTGGGAGCTTCCTAGCAGAAGTTAGCACACAGCCAGTGTCAGCGCTGGGAGCTTCCTAGCAGAAGTTAGCACACAGCCAGTGTCAGCGCTGGGAGCTTCCTAGCAGAGGTTAGCACACAGCCAGTGTCAGCGCTGGGAGCTTCCTAGCAGAAGTTAGCACACAGCCAGTGTCAGAGCGCTGGGAGCTTCCTAGCAGAAGTTAGCACACAGCCAGTGTCAGAGCGCTGGGAGCTTCCTAGCAGAATTTTGCACACAGCCGGTTTTATTCCTCAAGCGCCGAGTTTAAAAACATTTTTCATCTCGCCACCTTATAACTGGTGGGAAAGACACTGAACCCATATACTGAGTTCTGGGTGTTTGGGCATATACCGGGGGACCCTGGAATGTGTTTTCCCCCTGCCCGGTCTTAGTGTTCTGGACTGTGCTGAAGCAGGGAGATCTGGCAATGAGCTGCAAACTGTGTCCTACTTTGTCCGGTGGTCTGTGTCGTCATCTCCTCAGGAATTGGGTAGGATTCCTGAGTACATGTTTTGGGGTAACCAGCAAGTCTGGCCCCCTTCTACCCAAACACACACTGACAACACTTTGCCATAAATTCACCCCGGAAACTCATGCCCTGTGAATCTCCTCTGGTTGGCACTCCTAGAACAGTAAAACACACATACATCTTTATTGAAATACAGTGCACATGCCATAACTGGGTTGCAGAGCTGACACTTCAAACTCCCCAATATGGCTCAGGGGCACACAGCAGGGCATAATACCTTTATTATTGGCCTGGGTACCCCCCACCATCACACCTCCCCACCTCAAAGTGTAGGCACTGTTACAACCGCCTCGTCCGGCAGTTTGACGGGCCGGACAACTCTTGAGGTTACAGGCTCACTTGGACTGTCCTGGTGGAAATTTCATCCGCGTTGCCATGGTCGCTGCCCTTCTTGGATTGTAAAGTCAAATTATTGCGGGGCAAGACTCCAGCACAGCAGTTTGGCATTTTCACCAGTCATCCATTGTAGCCAACTTAGGGGGTTGTGATCCATGCTCATGGTGAATAGGCGACCATATAGATAGGGCTGCAGTTTACGCAGTGCCAATACGATCGCCAAGCACTCTTTTTTTCAATGGTGGCATAAGCCACTTCCCTGGGCAGCAATTTCCTGCTCAGGTACACCACAGGATGCTTTCCAGCCTCCTCCCCCACTTGGCTGAGCACAGCACCGATGCCATAGTCCAAGGCATCAGTCTGCTAGGATAGGAGCACTGGCCAGTACGGTCTTTAATGCCTGGAATGCGACTTCACAGGCGGGAGACCAGACAACCAGAACTGAGAGTCGCTTCTGTGTCAAGTCTATCAATGGTTTAGCCATGGCGCTGTACTGTGGGACAAACTTTCTATACTAGCCAGCGGTGCCTAAGAAAGCCATGACCTGCTTCTTAGGCTAAGGCCCCGCTCCCAGAGTCAGCGCACCTGCGCTGCTGACAGGCGGTGCGCTGAGATACACAGACCGCGATCTGCGGTCTGTAGGGAGCGGGAGCCGGAGCGGGAGGTGGGCGGGAGGTGGGAGGTTTGATCGGGAGGTGGGCGGGAGGTGGGAGGTTTGATCGGGAGGTGGGCGGTTTGACAGGGAGGGGGGGCGTGGCTTGAGCGGAGGGACCCGCTACTCTCCCCCCCCTCCCTCCACGGACTCGGGCTGGAGCTGGAAGGTAAGTTTAAACACACACACGCAGGCACTCATTCATACACGCGCGCACACACACACACACACACACACACAGGCAGGCACTCACGCACTCATACACACACACACACAGACAGAGGCAGGCACTCGGGCACACACACACACAGACACACACAGACAGAGGCAGGCACTCGGGCACACACACACACAGACAGGCACGCACTCAGACACACACACAGAGAAAGGCACTCACCTGCTTTCACTCCACACTCCTCCCCGCTCCCCGAAGCCTCTCCTCCTCCCGAAGCCTCCCCTCCCCATTGGCTCACAGCCACACACGTCACGCGTCAAAGCTAGGAAACACCATTCTCTGGTGTCTCCAGCGGCTGACGCGCTACAGCGTGTAGTGCTCTGTGCAGCCAGGGGGGACCGGGACCGGCTCGCGAGGATTCCCCTGCTGGTGGGGAACTCGCGACCCGCCGCCCGCGCCAACGAGCGCAGCGGGTCCGAGGCCTTAATCTTGGGAACGGGCCACTGCACTATTGCCTCAACCTTAGCTGGCTCAGTTTTAAGATGCATACAAACAAAAGACAGGGGTGCCCAATGCTACATCCAATTGACAAAACATATAAAGTAATAAGTATAACGTTTAAATACTTCAATAATAATAATAATAATAATATTTACTTGGTTATTTAGTTAAACACTTTGGACAAAGCGTCATAAGCCTGCATACCACGTCAAGGTATAACCAAATTAATGCAGGTCCTAAACTGTGAACCCTTCCTTTTACCTCTGTATGAGGGGAAACAACCACAACCCGTCCTTCTTAGGTACTAAGACTACAACTGACAAGTGTCAGAGACTGTCAGAGAGTGTCAGTGAGGGAGAGAGTGTCTGAGAGGGAGAGTGTGTGTGTGTGTGAGTCTGTGAATGAATAGACACCAACCCACAGTCAGTCATAGTCACCCACCCACCCAAGTGTCACCCAGTCACTCACCCAAGAGTCAGTCAACCCACCCCCCACACCCACTCTCCTGGGGGGGGCTGCTCCTTTAATTTGTCCTGGGCCCCATGATTTCTGTTGGCGGCCCTGCACATGGTGGTAACAGGAGGGCTGAGTCGTCCACCGGTGGTAGTGGGGACACAGGACTAGGCTTCTGGGGTTCATACCCCACGTATCTCTTTAGCAGTGCAGCGCCTCGATCTGCTGTAGGCTCCAGGAACTGAAGGTGATCTTCCACGGTAGAACTATTACTTCTCCCCCAGTAAGGTCACGCACCAGGCAGGCGGTATAGCAGGAACAGTTTATTACTCTTCTGTACAGTTCCAGGTACAAGGCAGAGTACTGCCCAAAGCAGTCTCACACAGCTACCACTGAAGGATAGTCCCTGGACCATCACTATAGGTCACGGGCACCTGCAGCCATCCCACCTCCCTAACAGAGTCAGAGGTATGATCCCCACTCACTCTCCCCCAAAGGGAAGAGGACAGGAGAAGTCCCAAATACTCAGGCTCCCAATTGTGTGACCTGCCTTCCTGAAGTGGGGAAAGGCACTACTAAATTTGGGCGGTGCCTACCCTTAAGTACAGCAAAAGGAGGGCACAAGTATGATGTCACCGCCTCTCCCGTCACTCAAGTGCAACACCAAGAAGGGGGGAAAACCCCATATCAACTACCGGCAACCTGATTGTACCAGGGTTTACTGCCAGGAGGGAAGCAGATTAGTAGCCATCTTTTGACCTGGATATAGAGATCTATAAATATCTATATATATATCTAGCACACTTTCCCACACCCTGTGGAAGATATGGCGACTCCGATGTGTGTGGTGTGTTACCTGTGGCTCACAGAAGGCCTGAACCTTCGCCGCTGGGAGCCTGGGGTGTATCTGATTCTTATGGTGACAGCGCCTCCACCTGCAAGGAATCCCGATTTGGAGGGATGGATTCTTACAGAAACAGTACTAATGATACACACACACAAATATATGCTAACAACCTTTACTGAACACAATGATATGGGTATCCTGTACCACACAGTAATATAGGCCCCAACCTGATAACAACAGTGAGTGTCCCCAGAGTACATTGGGTGCCAGGCAACAATCCTCTGATGTCCCTTTCCCAATGTCAAGGCCCATCCAAAGTGTTGGAGATTGCACTATCCCGTGGAGTGTTAGCGCACTTGGTTAGGTACCGGGTACTGCAGAATAACAAAGAGGATCCGTTTGATCCAACATTGTCGTCCGCCTCCGTGTTGGGAGAATTCCGGTGTGGATAATATCACATTACCGTCTTTACCACGTAGCTGATATGGTCCCAGACCACAGGCTGCAGTGGCACTGCATGGCGTCTCACCGGTGCTGTACCTGACTATAGGCAGCTACTGGCGAAAGGTCACTTTCCTTATAGCAGCCAAAAGCTACAGTTAGTCGGGCCTATCTGGGGCCTAGGGGGAAGCTCTGGCCTAGTCCAGGGGAGCACTGCTCCTCAGAGGTCCTCATCCTTCTGGGGGCTGTACTTTCCTTCTAATTGCTGTCGCTATGTCCGGCCCCACGGCATGCGCACTGACATGGCGGCACCCTGCAAAGGGGCTGCCAGCACGATCGCCTCCTCTGCCTGAAAGTGGGTCCGCCTCGATCTCCGGCAGCACCCAGCAACCTCCCCCCGCTATAGCGGAGGAAAACGGGACCCAGGGATATATATACAGTATATAATAATAGCATGTTCTTAAATAGCGCTGCTAGTTTTACGTAGAACTTTACAGGGACATTTTTGCAGACACAGTCCCTGCCCCGTAGAGCTTACAATCTATGTTTTTCATGCCTGAGGCACATGGATATAAAGTGTCTTGCCCAAGGTCACAAGGAGCCAACACCAGGAATTGAACCCCTGCTTCAAACTCAGTGCCAGTCAGTCAGTGTCTTTACTCACTGAGCCACTCCTCATATAAATGTAACAGAGCGTCCCAGCCTCTATGCCTTTTTCTGGGCCCTACCAGTGTAAGACCTGTTAGGTGCAGGCAGTGGATGGGATCAGTCCTTCTCTAAGGCTCTGTGTGCTTTTTGCAGCCGTGGATACATTTGTAGGTATCCAAGGGCGGGCCATAGCAACAGCCAGAAAGTGCCAGCCTGAGAGAAGGATACTGATAGGTCATCATATCCTATATGTGACCCAATCAGTATTCAACCTGCTCTGTTAAGGGGCAGGGTTACAAACACAAACTCAAGGCTATACTGGCACTTTCCTAAAGTGGGTGTCTCTCTTTCCTTCCCCTGCGGAGTGAATACAGCTACCCTCTGTCTCACTAGGAGGCAGCGGAGGAGCGCAAAAGGCCAGGTCTGGGCCTCAAGCCCTAATCAGTGCACCTTCATTAGGGGAAGCTAGGAGAAGAATGCACCTGTTTTGTACAGCTGATCTAACTGCAATAAATATCATTGAACCATTAGAAGTGTGTTTCAATGTCTGGCTGCTGAAAGAAAGGTGTCAGTCTGGGCCATCCTGCTGCTATCCAGAGGATCCATGCTGACTGGAGACGCTGCACCAAAGAACTAAGGTACCCTGAAAACCTGTCCTGCCTGTTCTCCCCACAACACCGCGGAGCACTCAGCCCTCCTGTTGCCACACGGTACAGCACCACACCTAAATGGAGTAGCCAGAGAAACAGAACCCCCCCCCTCAATCTCACTTAGGGTGGGGGTACAAGGGCTACATACATATATTTAATATATAACGCTCTTTCCCTCACCCCCCTGGGAGATAAGGCGACTACTGTGTGTGTGGGTGCGTGTTACCTGTGGCTCACAGGAGGCCTGAACCTCCGCCGCTGGGAGCCTGGGGTGTACCAGATTCGACATATAACAGCGCCACCACCTGCGCCAGATCCTAACTAAGTGGGATAACCCCGGGCAGGACATACATGAGTAATACACACCAATATGGTAAACAGTAACTCTTTATTATACGCATATAACCCGGCATAAACAGAACAACACTTAGATCGTAGACTTACTAATAATGCTAATGAGGTACAGCTACCCACCAAGTCTCGCACGGCCGTAACCCACCACCGTTTTCCCAACACCGTGTCCTTAGAGTCCCGCCCCCATCCCCATATGTAAAACAGCGCTGCCTCTTAGAATAAATGTACGGTTGGTGCACTTTGTGTTTTTAGGTACCTGCCGGGTGCTCCATCACCTGGGTGCGCCGGCTGATGATAGAAAGGATCCGCTGATAGAGCGATGGAGTCCGCCTCTGCGATGAGTCCGCCTCCGTGTGGGGTGGTATCCGGCTGGAGTGTCCCACACGAAGATAGTCTCTAAGTCAGTCGAGGGTGGTCTGGTCTCAGACCCCCAGGCCGCAACTGTTGCGTGGCGTTACTTGTGTCCCTGACACTATATCAGCTAATGGGGCAGTGTCTCTGTCTAAGGGTCTGTCCCTGTTGCAGCCACAAACTATACAGGGGAGTCGTTGCCTAATGTGGTCTCTGTTCTAGTGCAGGGGCCACTGGCACCCTGCACAAGCACACCGTACCCTCCTGCTGTCCCAGCTCTGTCTAACGTGGTCCTGGACGCGTGAAATGTATCTATTCCCTGCAACAGGGAATCGTAGTGCCCTATTGACTGCCGTGGGTCATGTGGTCTCCTGCCCCTATGCCTTGTGGGAGCTGTAGTTCCCTGAGGAGCCTGTCACTAAATTCTGCGCATGCGTGAACTCTGTACTGGCTGCCGCGCTAGTGACCTCTATTGCGTATGCGCAGCATTCCAAAATGGCGGCTCCCTGAACGTTGGGGCCACCGCGCAGCCACCGGAGCCCACCCTGCACCTCTTGGCTACCTGTCCGGATAGCCCGACAATCTCGAAGGCACGTGCTCCTGGCACCCGCAACAGGCGCAAAGGTAAGGGGCTACTAGGAGTGCCAAGGGGGGCAGGGCTACATGTATATGTATATGTTGCGGGGGATGTTGTGGAAGGTGCAGGGGGCGACGGGCTCGCCGGTGGCCTCCTCTGCAGGGCACCGCCATGGTTGGCTATGCGCACACTCCTGGAGGTTCGCGCATGTGCAGAGCGTAGTTGGCAGCCATTATGAGTCACGCATGCGCAGAACGCCATGCTCACGTGGCCCCAATGTAGTGAAGGCTCTGCGGGGACTACAAGCCCCATTTGGGGAGGAGGTGGAGTGGGTTGAGGGGGGGAGTGTGTTGAGGGGGGGGTGGGTTGGATTGGGGGGTGGAGTGGGTTGGGGGGGGTAAAACCCACGATAGCCGCTTTAAACAATCACAAAAATGGGATTCCTTAAACAACTCCTAAAATCAAAAGGAGGTACAAACCCCTCTTGATCTGGGAGCGTTATGTGATGCAGTGCTAGAGTCCTGAAAAATAAACTGCAAGAACTCGATTTTTTCCACACATCTTAAAAATGGCAATTTTTTGGGGAATCCTTGTTTTCAGTTTCTTAGTACAATAAAGTAAACACAATAAACAGAATATTTCTGGATTCTACACGCTCCTTCTCCTCACCAGCTTCTCTTCCACATGCTTGTGTCCTCACCTGCTTCTCCCCCACATGCTCCACTCCTCACCTGCTCCTTCCCCCCCCCCACACACTCCTCTTCACCTGCCTCTCACCTACATGCTCCTCTCCCCACCAGCTTCTCCCCCACATGCTCCACTCCTCACCTGCTTCTTTCCCCCCCACACACACTCCTCTCCACCTGCCACTCACCTACATGCTTCTCTCCCCACCAGCTTCTCCCCCACATGCTCCACTCCTCACCTGCTTCTTCCCCCCCCCACACACTCCTCTCCACCTGCCTCTCACCTACATGCTCCTCTCCCCACCAGCTTCTCCCCCACATGTTCCACTCCTCACCTGCTTCTTACTCCCCCCTCACACACTCCTCTCCACCTGCCTCTCACCTACATGCGTCTCTCCCCACCAGCTTCTCCCCCACATGCTCCACTCCTCACCTGCTTCTTCCCCCCCCCCCCACACACTCCTCTCCACCTGCCTCTCACCTACATGCTTCTCTCCCCACCAGTTTCTCCCCCACATGCTCCACTCCTCACCTGCTTCTTCCTCCCCCCACACATGTGCCTCTCTCGACCAGCTCCTCCCCACATATTCCCCCCCCCCCCCTACCAGATTGTGGCGGGAGCCAGGAGCGGGAGAGCAGCAGGAACGAGCACGGAGGGGAGTGCGCGCATCCCACATGTGCAGGAGCGGGCTCGGAGGGGAGGGAGCGCGCGCGTCCCACATGTGCAGGAGCGGGCTCGGGTGCGGGGAGAGAGGAGAGCGCGTCACACCGCTGGAGCACGCTTCTTCCCTACCAAGGAAGGGGAGGGGGCCACACAAAACGGGACAAAATATACATTTTTATTTGAAAGACGGGACGGTTGGGAAATAGGGAAAAAACGTCACAGTCCCGTTTAAAACGTGATGTATGGTCAGCCTATTTATAGGGGTACCATCCTGCTGGAGGCCTCTCCAGAGGCCTCCGCCTAAGGATCTACCCCGGAGAGGAGCATCAGATTGCGGTGCGGATCCACGCCGCTGATCCACGGAGTCCTACTATCTGTCCTGGTCTGGACTGAGACCAGGAAGGTATTGTTAAGTGCACCAACGGGCCCCAACACACAAAAGGGAAGCGGGCTAGCCCACACATACTCTTTGGGGGAAAGATTGGCTTGTGGACATTACGGGGTTAAGTGCCCAGGTACTACAGTACTTTGGGGGTTCCACCTGGGAGGTGTTATGGGGGGATAAGGCCCTGCGTGGCGGAGGTATAGCTGTAACCAGTAGTGCTGCCATTATCAACATTGGTGCTACGGAGCAGTTGAACCACCTATTCAGATTTTTAATTGCTTAAATCTATGTGTCCATGCAAATTGTGCATTATAGTAAATATTAATTGTTATTAAATGATTTTATTGTCCTAAAAATACCATTTCAGTATTCAGCTGTTATATGTTGTCTTATATGTTGTTTGTTTAATGTTTCAACAGTATTACGCTATGTGTTGTGCTTTCTCTTTGTTTTCAAGCCCACCGTGAGGATCAACAATCTTCACAACCAACAGGCTTGGTTTTCGTATATCCTTTATAGTGGTAAAATTTTATAGGCGCCCACGGAACTATTCCCTGTCCATACTGTTTTCCTGACCAGGGGGTCAGGCTTTGTGTCCTAGGCAGCCCCTTATGTATAGTTTTAATTAATATATAAGGTAATAGTTACTACACCACACACATTGCGGTTAGCGCTACCTGTTTTGTTGTTTATGTGCATTTCCCCCTTTTAGGTTAGCAGCTTTCCAGGACAATTATGTCTCAATTGTTTGCTCAGAGAATGAGTAGGAATATTGACATTAATAGCATCTTTGCAGATGAGGAAATTCCCATCGCAGTTGATAATGTATCACATGATATGGAAAATATGGCTGATAAATTAGAAAAACTACTGATTGATGAAAACAAGCAGCTGTGGGATGCGATAACCATTGAAAAATATATTGAACAAAAACGTATTCCACGAGGTCTGAGATTATTTAAAAAACCTACAACAGACTTCAAAAGTGAATCATTTATTTTGGAATGGAATCGCATCCTTGACACCTGTTCGTTTGAATTAATGCGTCTGTTAATATCAAAACGCAAAGTATGTCTTCAAACATTAGACAAGGAAATTAACGATATGAAGGGATACTTTGAAAAGTATAAAGATAATTGTGAGTTACCAATGCTAGAAGCTAGAATTAAAACAAAAATGGATAAATTACAAAAAGATACTATAATCTCAAAACAAACAAAGTTTCAAAGGGACAAAAATGATTATGTCACGGGATGTTATAGAAATTGGAAAAAACCCAGATATGATAATGAAAAATATAGGTATAATAAGGATTATTCACATAAAATTCCTTCAAATTATAAAAAAACTATTGTAAAACCTAATGAAATATCCTCTGATCCAGTACAATTTATAGCCCCTAAGAGGTCTAGAAGACCTTCAACACCATCTTCTATAAAACCAGTAACTGGCAGTACAAAAGCCAAACACCCGGCCCCTCCTGTTCCTCCAAGCCCTATAGTCAACATACAGGGTAAAGATACTGACAATATCTTTGATCAATATCATCATCAGAATAAGTACCAACCTCTTATAGACCTAGATAGAGAACAACGTCTCCCTGGTCACAGTCGGGAAGAAGAGAAAAATACGTTCTCTTTTTTAGACTGGCGACAAACGAGGGAGCCCAAACAAGCAAGAGATGTAATAAGAGACTTATTGGGAAAAGAAAACTCCCTGAAAGACAATCGAAAAAGAAAAAACACTCTAGAGGAACGAGAGGAGGGAGAAAAATTAGGCAAGGTACAAAAACAGTAAGTCAAAGTGCTTATCAAAATATCTTTAATATAAGCCAACATCCAATTACCATCAAAGAAACTAAGCTATTATCAAAAGGTTTATCCTTTGCTCCAGTTACAGGGCCAGATAGTTTTAAGTTGTATGTTGATGTCCAAAGATATGTGCGCAAGCTTTGCCTCAAAAAATATTTTCAAAGAGACGCCATATCTAGACTGGACACCAACACTAACTTACCACTAAATACAAACAATTCAACGTTCAGAAATCCCTCAACATTCTTTCCTAGGTTTGTGAGTGGTCCCTTTGTGGACACATTCGCCAAAATGGTCACAGATGACCTAGAGACCCTAAGTAGAAACCACAAAGTTAGGACTGATAATCTTAGTAAAGATGAAAAAATAACTTTACGTGCACTTGAAGAAAATGAAGACATAATCATAAAACCAGCGGATAAGGGGGGGGGGGGTTGGTAATCATGGATAAATCATATTACATCCAAGAGTCACTGAGAATTCTAAGTGACATATCCACTTACCAACTCCTCCCAACGAATCCTACTACACATTACCAGCAAAAATTATTTAATTATTTAACATTTGGTTTAGATCAAAATTTAATTACTCCAAAAGAATTTGACTTTCTTTACAATAAACACCCCAGACTACCTTTGTTTTATATAATCCCTAAAATACATAAAAATATAAATTTCCCCCCCGGCCGCCCCATCATTTCGGGCATTCAATCATTAACATCACACTTATCTCAATATATAGATAGACAACTCCAGAAATATGTCATACAATTACCTTCTTACCTCCGGGATACTACCCACATACTGCAGACACTCCAGGACATTCAGTGGCAACCCCATTATATTTTTGTTACCGCAGACGTCAATTCATTATACACCATAATCAACCATGATCAAGGATGTGAATCAGTCTTAAACACCCTAAAAAATGACCCATCTGTTTCAAAAGAATTTAGAGATTTTTTGATTTTAGGAATTAAATTCATCCTTTGTCACAATTTTTTTCACTTTAATAAAGCTTATTATTTGCAGGTAGGTGGCACCGCCATGGGCACCAAGTTTGCTCCTAGTTATGCTAATATATTTATGGGATATTGGGAGAAACAACATATATGGTCCAATTGTCCCTATGGTGCAAGCTTGGTGCTGTGGCGGCGCTACATAGATGATATTATTTTTATCTGGTCAGGCACTTTAGCACAGTTAACACAGTTTCAGTTATATATGAATAACAACACTAATAATTTAAAATTCACGTTTGTCACTAATACTAATAAAATAGAATTTTTAGATTTAGAAATCACTATAGTTAATAATCACATACACACCAGCACATATTTTAAACCGGTTCAATCAAATAATTATTTACATGCACAGAGTCACCACAATCCCACATGGGTCAAAAACATCCCTAAGGGACAGTTCATTAGACTGAAAAGAAACAGCTCACATCCAGATACATTTAAAATTCAAGCCGAGGATTTAAAACAAAAATTTGTGGAGAGGAAGTACTCCCCACTAGAGTTGGATAGAACTATCTCTGAAGTTGCAGCGATGGACAGAACCAGTCTCTTACAATATAAAAATAAAAATAAAAATATTAACTCATCAGGCAATTTGTCATTTGTCACTCAATATAACCAAATGGCACCCAACATACGCAAAACTTTAAGAAAATACTGGCCAATATTGAAAAAGGATAAAGAACTAGAGGGAATTCTACCCGAATATCCACATATTATATTCACAAAAGCTCCTAATATAGGACAGAGACTGGCACCCAGCTGTCCATCGCTGCAGCCAGTTCAAAGAGACACAACACTCTGTGGGGGATACTTCCTCTGTAACAAATGCACGGCATGCAAATACAGTAACAAAAAAATAAATTTTATATCAAATAAAACACATAAACAGTATAAAATTAAACAACATATTACATGTAGTAGTTCCTTTGTTAGATATTTACTTGAATGTCCGTGTGGTCTGCAGTATGTGGGTATGACAACGCGAGCTATAAAAAGACGTTTGTATGAACATATATACAATATTAAAACTGGTTTAGTCACACACAATGTGTCTAATCATTTTCTTCAGGTGCACAATAAAGACCCAAAAGGTTTGAGGTGCGTAGGAATAGAGCGCATTGTACCACACTGGAGAGGAGGTAATACATTGAGCCTATTGGGGAGAAGAGAGTCCTATTGGATTTATGAGTTATGTACTCTGTCCCCAATGGGCTTAAATGTAGAATTCGATTTGAAATCCTTTTTGGTGGGTTAGTACCAAATACATCCACATAAGGTGACATGTCATATACATTAGTGTTTAAATTCGCTTATAGCAGTAGGTTCCTCCTACATAAATAAGCACACTATCACTGGTTTAATACATTTTATCTAATCATAATTCGCAATATTATATTAAATAATTAATGTTTTTTTTTTTTTTTTTTTTTTTTTTGTCCTACCTTAAAATTATGCATTTTTTTTTTTTTTTTATTCATTTATTTTTTGTTTATATACATAAATATATATATGTTGTTAGTAGTATATGTTCATTGTTTATTGTGTCATGTTTAAATATATATGTTGTTAGTAGTATATGTTCATTGTATATTGTGTTATGTTTAATGTTGTCATTATGTATAACAGCTGTACAAAATAGTAAGTAGCTTTTTTGTTCAAAGACATTCTCACTGTGCAGTGTCTGATTGCAAACACACTAAGAGCAACTTTATTACAAGCACAGCACATGTGCAATTAGCTACAGGTGGAACTATTTACCCAAATGGTGAAGTCAGTATTTAAAGGACATTTTGGACTTCTTTATTCATATACCCCTGAGGAAGAGAGCAGATCGCTCTTGAAACGCGTAGGGTGGAGGTTCAAGCCCCGCACACATTGGTGTAGTACCCCCGTACATCGGTGAATCAACGTGAGCTGCCAGCTAACCATCTCTTATAGCCGCCGACGAGTTGAACCAGCTGTTGCGGTTTTCCATTATTCAAGCGCCCTGCTTGGCGCCCTGCAGGAGTACCTGCTGACAAGTTGCGTCCACGAGCGGATAGAGACGCCAGCTAGCAGTGAGCAGCAGATAGACTAGCTCACGGTGGTCCGTGGCTGACATTGTGCTGAATCAGCTGCAGCTGAGTTCCATCTGCTCAGACGTGCTTCCTGGAGCTGCAGGAGTCCCTGCTGATGAGCTGCACCCACGAGCCGACAGAGAAGCCAGCTAAGCAGAGAGCAGCACACAGATGAGAGGGGATACTCTCTAAAATATCCACTGCCTGCAAACCTATTCCATCTGGTGAGTAGGCATTGCTATCATCAACATTGGTGCTACGGAGCAGTTGAACCACCTATTCAGATTTTTAATTGCTTAAATCTATGTGTCCATGCAAATTGTGCATTATAGTAAATATTAATTGTTATTAAATGATTTTATTGTCCTAAAAATACCATTTCAGTATTCAGCTGTTATATGTTGTCTTATATGTTGTTTGTTTAATGTTTCAACAGTATTACGCTATGTGTTGTGCTTTCTCTTTGTTTTCAAGCCCACCGTGAGGATCAACAATCTTCACAACCAACAGGCTTGGTTTTCGTATATCCTTTATAGTGGTAAAATTTTATAGGCGCCCACGGAACTATTCCCTGTCCATACTGTTTTCCTGACCAGGGGGTCAGGCTTTGTGTCCTAGGCAGCCCCTTATGTATAGTTTTAATTAATATATAAGGTAATAGTTACTACACCACACACATTGCGGTTAGCGCTACCTGTTTTGTTGTTTATAGTCAACAACTCCAGGCAACCGAGAGAGCGCGGCGACGCCAGAACCGGTTGTGTTTCTACTGTGCTTCCTCGGAACATCGTCTCCAGAATTGTCCCTTGAAGCCGGGAAGCGGGCGCACCCAGTAAAGCTAGAGGGGCTTCTACTGGGTACTGTCTCTCCTAACCCCTCCCCTCCTGAAACCCCCCCAAAGAAGTTTATGCTTCCAGCCACGTTGGAGGGTCCCAACCTTCTCGTAAAGGTTGACGCGATCATCGATTCCGGATCGGGCGGTAATTTCCTGGACCAGCAGTTCGCTGTGGATAATCTGATTCCCATGGTCAGAATGAAGAGCCCTATTGGCCTCGAGGCCATCGACGGACGACCACTCCAACCGGCCTTCATCATTTGGGAGTCGGTTCCCCTTACCTTGACCCTGGCTGATGGTCACAAGGAGGTAATTGTCTTTGACGTTTTCGAATCCCCTTCCGTACAAATTATTTTAGGATTGCCTTGGCTTCAACTCCACAATCCGCGCATTGACTGGGCTGGAACCCTACCCATCCAGTGGCCATTGTCCGCAGAAGTTGCTCCTACGGAGCCTCCCATGGTTGTGCTTGCCGGCCTTGACTCTGTACCTGCTGATCAGTTGCCCCTGCCTGCTGTGTACCACAAGTACTTGGACGTTTTCAACAAGCTACAAGCAGAAGTCCTTCCCCCCTACCGTCCTTATGATTGCACCATCGACCTCATTCCGGGTCCTGCCGAAGTCTAAGTCTTATCCACTCTTCATCCCGGAGACTGAGGCCATGACTACTTATATTCAGGAAAACCTGGAAAAAGGATTCATCCGCAACTCTACCTCCCCTGCCGGGGCTAGCTTCTTCTTTGTGGAGAAGAAGGATGGTTCACTGAGGCCATGCATTGACTTCCGCGGACTCAATAAGATCACTGTGAAAAAACGGTACCCCCTCCCACTCATCTCTGAGCTGTTCGATCGTCTTCAAGGGGCCTCAATTTTTTCAAAACTTGACTTAAGGGGTGCCTATAATCTCATTCGCATAAGAGAAGGAGACGAGTGGAAAACAGCGTTTAACACACGTTCGGGACATTATGAATATCTTGTTATGCCTTTTGGGCTGTGTAACGCCCCGGCTGTGTTTCAGGAATTTATGAACGACATATTCCGTGATGTATTGGGAACTTTTGTCATTGTCTATCTAGACGACATTCTTATTTTTTCTAAAAATCTGGAGGAACACATTCAACATACCAAACTTGTGCTTTCCAGGCTTCTTTCTAATCGTTTATACGCCAAGATGGAGAAGTGTCTGTTTCACCAGAGGTCCACAGCTTTCCTTGGCTACATCATCTCCAGTCAAGGTTTTTCCATGGACCCAGAGAAGCTGAAGGCGGTCCTCGACTGGCCAATCCCTAATTCGCTCAAGGCCGTGCAACGTTTTCTTGGCTTTGCCAATTACTACAGGAAGTTTATAAAAAAAAATTCTTCTATTGCTCTTCCCATCACCGCCTTGACCAAAAAGGGCGCCGACATCTCATCGTGGTCACCTGAAGCCATTTCAGCTTTTGAGATTCTCAAGAAGGCTTTCGTTTCTGCCCCCATCCTTCGGCATCCAGATACCTCCCTCCCCTTTACTTTGGAGGTTGACGCCTCAGACTTAGGAGCAGGCGCAGTTCTTTCCCAGAGGACCTCCCCCCAGGAGAAACTCCATCCTTGGGGTTTTTTTCGCGGAAATTCTCTACAGCAGAGAGGAATTACGATGTCGGTAATCGTGAACTTTTGGCCATCAAGTTAGCTCTCCAGGAATGGAGACATCTTTTGGAGGGTTCCAACGAACCAATCGCTATCCTCACCGACCACAAAAATTTGTTATATATTGAAGGGGCTCGTCGCCTGGGCTCCCGCCAAGCTCGCAGGTCACTCTTTTTCTCCCGCTTCAACTACACCATTTCTTATATCCCCGGGACTAAGAATGTTAAAGCGGACGCCCTTTCTCGTCAGTTTGCCTCTGAGACTGAAACGAAAGAAATTCCGGAACCTATTCTGCCGCCCAAATGCATAATTTCTGCTAACAACTTCGATGTATTGGATGAGATCAATAAGGCACAAGCACATATTCCCAGCAGGTTCAGGGTGTAGAGGGAGAAAGGGGGTGGCCCGGTATTAAAGGGGTTGCACCCCATTTGGCCACCCCTGACCCCACCAGGGAGACAAGGGGTTAACTGGACTGAGGTCCAGAAATGTGATTTAACCCTTGTAATGACATGTGCATGTGTATTCCCCTGTTCCATTGTAATGTTTTATGTTTAATACTGTGACCCCAGGTATGGACAAGGACCCAGAGGAAATTCCTTTGCCTACCAGGATAACAGATGGCCCTAGAGGCGCCCCAATGTCTAGGACTTAAGTTTTGTTCAAAGGGTTTTATCACCCTCCCTGTCTATTTGAGGGCGGAGCAGGCTCATACCAGAGCAGTTTTTAAGTGTCCCACTTATCACTTTCCAACACAGGTTATCTTGTCCGAAATCCGGAGGGGTAGCCGGGCTGGCATTCCATTTGCACATGTGGGGCCACAGAAATGAGACACCAGAGTTCTACTGCGCATGTGCCAGCTAGCAGGGGGGCATGTACTGAAATGTGTTCCCCCATCAAAGATTGGCTGGAGATAATTGAAAGCCAATCACAGGTATTTAAAGTTAAGGATAGAGGGACAAAAGGTATATAAACTGCTGTTCCGCATATATCCTTTGTCTTCGTTTGCTGATATGGTAACCTGATATCACCTGAATGATTTCCTGATTGCTGAGAGAAATGCTACATCATACTTCTCATTCCCCAACCCCTAAGTAAGTGTACCTCTTGTTTGTTACTGTATTATCTCGTGTGTTCACCTATCCTAAGGAATAAAATCACTTTATTATATCTTAAGCCTCGTCCGGTTCAAACCCAGTTATTTTTGTGTGTAATAATAATAAGCCTGTGGAAGCTCTCGTCACAGGCGTATTAATAAAACTGGTGGCAGCTGGCGGGACGGAACTGGACCTGGATTACAGTATTCTGTGGGGTACTGTGATCCAGTGGGAACTTGATGGTAATTGCAAGTTCCTGGGACTAAAGATATTGAACACACAGTAGTGCAACAAGTAACGCAAGTTGTCACACCACCTCACTGCTGCGACCCAGAACCATGAGTGACGAGGAGAGCATCTATTACCTGAGAACTAGAACTCAGCTAAGAGAAAAGTGCCATGCCTATGGACTGGAATATGCAGACCAGGAGGTTGAGGACATGGTTGCCGCAATCACAGCCTATGAAGCCGAGCATCCAGAGGTGCTGGAGACAGCTCAGCTTGCCCTTATACCACCGCCCGGAGATCAGGGACTGAACCCAGTGCCGGGCCGGCAGGATCCCGGGGAGGGACCAAGTGCACCCCTCAGGACAAGTGCGACAGGAGGGACGCTGATGGCTGCGGCTACCAGCCCGTTTACCCCTGAGATGTTGGCACTGATTACAACGTGGGGAGACCGAGGGACAGCGGAGGAGCAGCTAAAGTTTCTCTCTATGGCAGTAAACAGACACGCTTATTGCCCCCCGGTCCGACTCCCCAAAGATGGACTCCAACTGGACAAGCACAGTCTCACCAAGTATGTGGAGGGCACTGATCGGATTGACATGTTTTTAAGGAACTTTGAAACGCAGTGCCGGCGGTACGGGGTGCTTTCCCAGCATAGGGTTTCACGCCTGGATCTGCTACTCTCCGGCTCGGCTAAACAGACTTTGATGGCGCTTACAGATGAGTTCGCTGATGACTATGACCACCTGAAAGAACTTTTGCTGTTTCAGCACGGTTTTACCCCTGAAGCTTACCGGGGTAAGTTCCGGCTTGAGGAGAGGCACCCTCAGGAGACCTATGTCACTTATGTGACCCGCATGGCTTTGTACGGGTTACACTGGGTGGAGGGCTCTGAGGCCAGGACTTACCAACGCCTGCTGGACCTCATCTTTCAGGAGCAGCTTATGCAGCAGTGCCCGCCGGCGGTGAGGGCTTTTGTGTATGATAAAAAGCCCAAGACCTACACCGAGGCGGCGAGGATGGCCGATGACTATGTGGTCAGCCGGTCCCAGATGACCGCCAAGGTACCAGCCCAAGCGTTAACCCCACCGGCGCCGGCCAAGAAAGCTGTGAGTACTCCCCAGTGGACCCAAAAGCCGCCTGCGGGCAGCGGGTCACAGAAGGCGGGAGAGCTCCGGCATGAGCGCCGGTGCTACAATTGCAACAGCACTGGTCACATCAGACCAGATTGCCCGGAACTCCTGCGTTCCAACAGACCCTATCGAGGGCAACGCACCCCAACTGCGAAGCCGGTAGCCCGCATGCGGGTGGCTTCCACCAAAGAACCAGGACCGGTCATGGAACCAACTCCCAGCGAGACGTCCCATGTCACCCCTACCCCGGTTTCTTCGGTGCCTACAGCCAGGAGCGGAGGACATCTCAGCGTGGACCTGCAGCAGACGGACGGCCGGAGCAAACATCTTACCCTGGTCACAGTTGGTGACCGGCAAGCAGTCGGCTTACTTGATTCAAGAGCCGCAGTGACCCTGGTCCGACCTGATATGGTCCGGCCAGAGGAATTGATCCCAGGCCCTGGGATGCAGATCACTGTGGCCGACGGAGAGCCACGTTTCCTGCAGGTGGCCCGCATCTTTTTGGATTGGGGGGTGGGCAAGGGTGTGCGGGAGGTGGGGGTTTTACCAGGTTTGGATGCTGAAATTCTTCTTGGCAACGACCTGGGACCGATGACCTGCACCAACGACCGTGTGCCCCAGCCCGCTGCAGTGGCGGCTGTTACCCGGAGCCAGACCACGGCAATGCCGGCGGCAGCCGCTCTAGTCCCCCAGCATTTGGGACCAACGTTAGCGGAGGGCACAGAGGAGCCCGGGGAGGTAAGCCAGGATCAGTTGCAAGCACCGACTGACTTACTGTTCCCTCTCACCTTGTCCCCTTCCCCTAACAATGACATGACTGGGGGGTGGCCAGATTTAGGGGCCCAGTTTAGGGAGGCAGTGAAGACAGACCCTACCCTGGCCGGCGTGAGACTTCGGGCATCCGAATCTCAGGCAGGGGAGGGCACTGAGCGCTGCTTATGGCATAAGGGACTCCTATACAGAGAAGAAGGGAACTCGGGGATAGAGAAGGGATTGACCGGTAAGCGACAGCTAGTAGTACCCCAGGGGTACCGACAGCAACTGTTACGGGTAGCTCACTCTATTCCGTTAGCGGGACATCAGGGGGTCACTAGGACGCGAGCCCGGTTATTGCAGCGTTACTACTGGCCGGGGGCATCCCGGGATGCGAGCAATTTCTGCCGCTCTTGTGATGCCTGCCAGCGAGTGGGTAAGGCGGGCGACCGTGTGAAGGCACCCCTGAAACCCCTACCGATAATAGGGGAACCCTTTCAGAAGGTAGCGATGGACCTGATAGGACCCCTCATGATTCCTAGCAGGTCAGGGAAGCGCTACATCCTCACGGTGGTGGATTTTGCCACCCAGTACCCCGAGGCGGTAGCGCTGAGCACCATAAGTGCCAAGACAGTGGCAGCAGCTTTGCTGAACATTTTTGCTAGGGTAGGTTTCCCTAGTGAGATCCTAACCGATCAAGGGTCGAAGTTCATGAGTGAACTGTTACATTGTCTCTGGGATGCATGCAGTGTACAGCACCGGCGCACTACCCCTTACCATCCCCAAACAAACGGATTATGTGAGAGGTTTAACGGCACCCTGAAGCAGATGCTTCGGACCTTTATAGAGGCGGAGGGGAAAGACTGGGAGATTCACCTGCAGCATTTGCTGTTTGCATACCGAGAGGTACCACAAGAATCTACAGGCATCTCCCCCTTCGAGCTACTATATGGCCGCAGGGTGCGTGGACCTCTGGACCTCTTCTATGAGTGATGGGAAGGGCAGACTACAGCTACTGATACCTCAGTGATCCAGTATGTAGTAGATCTCAGAGACCGGTTAGAGATGCTTATGGGGGTGGCCCAGGACCACCTCAGGGCTGCTCAGACCAAGCAGAAGCAATGGTATTACCAGCAGGCCCATAGCAGAGAATTCATCCCAGGACAGCAGGTGCTTGTTCTAAAACCCACTCGGGAGAACAAGCTGATGGCTGCCTGGTCGGGACCGTACCCGGTCATCCGAAAGGTGAATGAGTGCAACTATGTTGTACAGGTTGCACCTGAGAGGCACAAGACATATCACATTAATATGTTAAAGGAATATAGAGCACCGAGTATGGGAGCAGTAATGGCCATCTGTAGCCCACTGCTGGAGGATCCGGCGAGCAATGCTCTGCCTGATCTCCTAGGGGAGGCAAAGCAAGGAAACACTGTTGAGCAGGTAGAGATATGGGCACAGTTGAGTGCTAGGCAGAAGGGAGAAGCCAGGGACATGCTAGCTCAGTATAGCGCCCTCTTCACTGACATGCCAGGGACCACACATCTCACCAAACACCCAGTACACACAGGGGACCTGCAGCCTCTGCATAAGCACGCTTATAGAGTGTCAGCAGAGGTCAAGACCAGTATGGAGAGAGAGATTGAGGAGATTCTGACCCTAGGGGTAATTACTCCGTCCCAGAGCCCTTGGGCAAGTCCAGTAGTCCTAGTGCCTAAGAAGGACAAAACCACCAGGTTTTGTGTGGACTACCGGTTGCTCAACACTGGGACGGTGTCAGATGCTTACCCCATGCCCCACATGGATGAGTTACTAGATGAACTCACGGGGGCAAAGTCTCTGACCACCATGGATTTGAGTAAAGGTTATTGTCAAATCCCCCTGACCCTGGAGGCTAGGGAGAAGTCAGCATTCATCACTCCAAGTGGCCTCTATGAGTTTTTGGTGATGCCATTTGGGATGAAGAATGCCCCGGCTACCTTCCAACGCCTGGTCAATAGGTTACTGGAAGGGATGCAGAGCTATGCCAGGGCTTACTTAGATGACATTGCTGTCTTTAGTAATTCCTGGGAATCCCACATAGGACATGTAGCTAAGGTGCTGGATAGGATCCGGGAGGCTGGGCTTACCTTGAAACCCACTAAGTGTATGGTAGGGATGGCAGAAGTCCTGTACTTAGGGCACAGGGTGGGTGGAGGGCATCTCAAACCAGAGCCAGCCAAGGTAGAAGCCATAGTTGAGTGGCCTGTTCCAAAAACCAAGAAACGGGTCATGGCATTTTTGGGCACCGCAGGGTACTATAGGAAGTTTGTCCCACAGTACAGCGCCGTGGCCATCCCCTGACTGATCTGACTAAGAAGCAACTGCCTGTGCTTATTACCTGGACTCCTGCCTGTGAAACTGCTTTCCAGGCACTGAAAGCTGTGCTTGCTGAGGCCCCCATCCTGGCTGCCCCAGACTATACCAAGCATTTTCTTATTCAGACTGATGCCTCAGACTTTGGTGTGGGGGCTGTGTTGAGCCAGGTGGGGGACGACGGCAAAGAGCACCCTGTGGTGTATCTCAGTCGCAAACTGCTCCCCAGGGAGGTGGCATATGCCACCATTGAAAAGGAGTGCTTGGCCATTGTGTGGGCACTCAAAAAGCTCCAGCCCTATGTCTATGGGAGGGCTTTCACGGTCATCACGGACCACAATCCCCTGAGTTGGCTACAGAGGGTATCAGGGGAAAATGCCAAACTGCTGAGATGGAGCTTGGCTTTGCAAGAATTTGAATTTACCATTCAGCACAAAAAGGGCAGTGAAAACAGCAATGCTGATGGACTTTCACGCCAGGACTATCCCTCTGAGACTGAATTCATTAATGGTGCCAGCAGTGCCCCACTCCCCGTTAGGGCCAGTGGGCCACAGGACACGCCTTAAGAAGGGGAGGTGTAGAGGGAGAAAGGGGGTGGCCCGGTATTAAAGGGGTTGCACCCCATTTGGCCACCCCTGACCCCACCAGGGAGACAAGGGGTTAACTGGACTGAGGTCCAGAAATGTGATTTAACCCTTGTAATGACATGTGCATGTGTATTCCCCTGTTCCATTGTAATGTTTTATGTTTAATACTGTGACCCCAGGTATGGACAAGGACCCAGAGGAAATTCCTTTGCCTACCAGGATAACAGATGGCCCTAGAGGCGCCCCAATGTCTAGGACTTAAGTTTTGTTCAAAGGGTTTTATCACCCTCCCTGTCTATTTGAGGGCGGAGCAGGCTCATACCAGAGCAGTTTTTAAGTGTCCCACTTATCACTTTCCAACACAGGTTATCTTGTCCGAAATCCGGAGGGGTAGCCGGGCTGGCATTCCATTTGCACATGTGGGGCCACAGAAATGAGACCCCAGAGTTCTACTGCGCATGTGCCAGCTAGCAGGGGGGCATGTACTGAAATGTGTTCCCCCATCAAAGATTGGCTGGAGATAATTGAAAGCCAATCACAGGTATTTAAGGTTAAGGATAGAGGGACAAAAGGTATATAAACTGCTGTTCCCCATATATCCTTTGTCTTCGTTTGCTGATATGGTAACCTGATATCACCTGAATGATTTCCTGATTGCTGAGAGAAATGCTACATCATACTTCTCATTCCCCAACTCCTAAGTAAGTGTACCTCTTGTTTGTTACTGTATTATCTCGTGTGTTCACCTATCCTAAGGAATAAAATCACTTTATTATATCTTAAGCCTCGTCCGGTTCAAACCCAGTTATTTTTGTGTGTAATATTAATAAGCCTGTGGAAGCTATCGTCACACAGGGTACCAGAAGGACGTCTCTATGCAGCTCCACGTTTTCGCCATAAAGTGTTACTTTGGGGACATTCCTCTAAAGCAGTTGGTCATCCAGAAATGAACAAAACAAAGAAAATAACCCCTCCAAAAGCGCTAACCTACACTAAACTAAGTGCTAACAATATTGTGCTAAAACAATGATAAGTGCTGGTGCAACATCGAATTAATATCAAAGTGACTTACACAATGCTGTGAGAAAAAAAGCAGCTAGGTGACAATAATGACAGGTATTTCCAAACCTGATATACACAGTGAATAAACAAATATAAAGTCCCCAGCGCTAAAGTCCAAGATACCGTGATCTTTAAGGCAGTCTCTAGTCTTTAAGGTGGTAGTTGGGCTCTGATATAGATGCTCCAGATGGGATGATGTCCTTAATGTAGATGGATACACCGTCTGAAATAACAGATAAACAGACACACCTGATTGCGCAGTGTGTTACAGCAATCAGAGCCCTATCTGAGATGTGAAAGAATCCTACTCACATAATAAACGCCAATATATTCAGTGGAGAGGATCTGTGCTTGCTCCCCTTCTAATCCGCTCCTCACACGAACCCCACGTGGAGACAGCTTACTGGGGACAGCTTACAGGGTACACCCTCTATCCTCAATGGCGTCGGGGATGCGTCCGTTACGACACCTCCACCAATGTGAGACAGGAATACGTACAAGATAGTGTAGTATGAACAGACCTTTATTTCTTAAAACACTATAAAACGTGATAAAATACACTCACATGGTGCAATAACAGATGGTATTGCTCAATATGCCGTCCGCAGCTTGCATTTCCTGATACCACACCGGAGAGAATCACTGCACACAGACACGCTGTCGACTTGGCGTGTGACGTCAGTGCTATAGGAAGCTCTCAAGGGAGAGCTTCCTATAGCACTGACGTCACACGCCAAGTCGACAGCGTGTCTGTGTGCAGTGATCAGGTGTGTCTGTTTATCTGTTATTTCAGACGGTGTATCCATCTACATCAAGGACATCATCCCATCTGGAGCATCTATATCAGAGCCCAACTACCACCTTAAAGACTAGAGACTGCCTTAAAGATCACGGCATCTTGGACTTTAGCGCTGGGGACTTTATATTTGTTTGTTCAGTTGGTCATCCAGGCTTCAAAAGAACGGCAGATCTCATTAAACGGACTTTTTGGTGGCCTAAAATGAATCAGGACATTCTTGAATTTACCTCCGCCTGTCCTGTATGTGCTCAGAGTAAAACTCTTCATCAGAAAGCTTCTGGATTTCTCTTACCACTTCCCATCCCTAAACAACCATGGAAACACATTTCGATGGATTTTATTGTTGAACTGCCTATTTCCAAGGGGATGAACACTATTTTGGTCGTGGTGGACAGGTTTTCAAAGCAGGCACATTTTATTCCCCTCAAGGGACTTCCCAACTCCGCCACCCTGGCAGATGTATTTTCCAAAGAGATCTTCAGGTTGCATGGCATTCCCATTTCTATCGTCTCGGATCGTGGATCCCAGTTCATCTCAAAATTTTGGCGGGCCTTTTCCCAAAGATTGGGTATCTCTCTCTTGTTTTCCTCCGAATACCATCCACAAACCAACGGTCAAACCGAAAGGATGAACCAAACTCTTGAACAGTACCTTAGGTGCTTCATCTCTGACTCACAAGATAACTGGGTGGATCTTCTACCATGGGCCGAATTTGCCATAAATTCTTTGAAGAACGAGTCTACTCAGGAGTCTCCCTTCTTTATCAATTGTGGTTTCCATCCCAGTAGTCTCCCTCTCTCACCGTCCCTTTCGGGTGTTCCTGCAGCCGACTCTCATATCACCAACTTACAAGAATCCTGGAAAAAGATCCTCAAGTCCCTACGGTCTGCGGTGGCCAAGCAGAAGACCAAGGCTGATCGCCACCGTCAAAGGGGCCCCTCCTTCAATCCTGGTGACCTGGTCTGGCTGTCTTCCAGGAACATTAGGCTCAAAACCCCTTCACCCAAGCTGTCCCCTAAATTCTTGGGACCATTCAAAATTTTGGAGAGGGTTAACCCGGTAGCCTATTGTCTCGATCTTCCCCCAACTATGAAAGTCCCATCCGTGTTTCATGTTTCCCTCCTTAAAAAATGTATTCCCAGTTCTCATTTCCCGGATCCCTCACGGAGACCCAATCCAGTGTCCACCCTGGGCCAACAGGAGTACGAGATACAGTCCCTCATTGACTCTCGTCTTTCTAAAAACAAACTACAATTTTTGGTACACTGGAAGGGCTAGGGGCCTGAGGAACGTTCCTGGGTACCTGCACATCACATCCACGCCCCAAGACTTCTTTCCCATTTTCACCGGAAGTTTCCCCTCAAGCCGTGGTTGGATCACTCGGAGATTGATCCTCAAGGGGGAGATACTGTGATGACTCAGGAGATTCCTTCCCTTCCTGGTCCCTCTCTCCCGTCCCTTGTTGCCCTTCCTGCTCCTTCCCAAGTCTCTCCTTTACCCTCCACCTCTCTCCCTTTGCCACAACGCATACCCATGCGGTCCCTGAGTCCCTGCTACGATCCTCCCCGTTCCCTCTCTCCCGCAGTGCCCACATCACCTTCCCCTGTGGTGGTATCCGTCCCGTTGCCTCCTCCCTGCGTGGTACCTGCAGCGCGGCGTTCCGCGCGCCTAGTGGCGCGTCCAACTCGCGCGCTCCCGCAGCCCACGGGGGGCGCGCCCACGAGTCCCTCCGCTGACTCACTTGACCCTTCCACCCTACCTTTGCTCGCCATCGAGCGGGCGCAGCGCGCGTTCCCCTCCTCTTGGCTGCTTTCCCCTCCAGCGGTCTTCCCTTGCTCCGTGCGGTCCGCTCCTGTGTTGCAGCCGGTGCGTGCGCATCCCCAGCTTACAGGGGGCGTGCGCACTGACTCCTCTTATCAGGTTTCCCCTGTCTCCGCCTCCCAAACCTCACTGACCACTCCTCTGACTGCCCCTTCTGTCTCCTCCTCTTCTCTCCCTGACCTATCTCTATCTTCTCACACTTCTCTCTCTACTCCTCCCCTCTCTGTCATTGGTGCACCTTCCTTTATAATCCCTGTCTGTCCACTTCTTCCCCGCTCTGCATAGTTCCTGTTTCCCTGTGTGTAGCTGTGCTGGAGCCCTTTTCTCCCACTCAGAAGCGCGCGTGAGGAGCTCCCAGGCATTTGGTAAGGAATCAGCTTTATTCTTTCTTTATTTGTTACATTTTGCTGTGGATCTGTGGGGGAGTATACTGTGAGTATACTGTGAGTTTTGGAGAGGGTTTTGGGTGTGGTTTCAGGTTTAAAAACCGTTTTTGTTTTTTCACCCAGAGGCTGCAGTGTTTTAACCCAGCAAAGCTACACTGTGGCTGGCTGGAAACTGCAGTCTCAACCCCTCTCCCCTCCCCCCACCTCTGGTTGTTTCTTTTTCTTTTAGTTTCACTTTAATTTAAGCCTGATTTCCTTTTGTCTTTTGCATTTTTGGGAGCTCTGTGTATTTCTTTAAGACCTTCAATATTGTGGTGTGGTTTCTTGTAAGAGAGAGAGTTAAATAATTAAGGGGAGAAAAGAGAAGATTACAGCAGGTTTTTAAAAGCTGTTTTCATTCCCTCCCTGTGTAGAGAGATAGTTAATTGGTTCTTACAGGGACAGTTTCCTCTCTGCATCTCTCTCATTAAGCACTACTTCCTCCCCTTACTTAGAGGCTTATTTCATCATGGGACTAGTGCATGGGACTAGTGCAGCAACGGGGGCCACACCTGGACATCGGACTCCAAAAACTGGGGCCCCTAGGATCAATAACCACAGCCCTAGGCCTGGTACTTCTAGTGCCCTGGCCACTCCTCCCCCAGCTCCTGTTGTCAGTTTAACCCCTGCAGTCCCAGTTCCAACTTGGGCGCAGGTGGCAGCTGCAGGCATTGACCCCAGCAATAACAATGCTGGGGCCACGCCCTGTCTGAGCAGGAAGCTTGGGGTGAGGTGCCCAATGTCACCTGGCCTTAGCATGGAGATTTATGTTAGGGCTGTGGCAGACGTTGTGGGTCCCTCTGCTGTGGTGGCGTCCAGCAAGATGTACGGGAGAGGCATTTTCTTCCTCCGTACGCTGGCTGCCATGCACACTCTGGTGCAGAAAGGCATCAGTGTAGGGGGGACCTACTTCCCCGTAGAACCCATGGAGGGGTTAGGCACTAAGATTATTCTCTCCAATGTGCCCCCCTTCATCCCAGATAGCCTCATGCGGCCGCACCTGCAAGTCCTGGGAGACATTAAGTCTCCCATAATAAAAATTCCGCTGGGATGCAGGGATAGAGCGCTTAGGCACATGCTCTCATTTAGGCGGCAGATACAAGTGCTGTTGCCGGGGAGCACAGAATCTGTGGAGGGTTCTTTTAGGGTGCCCTAAGAGGGCATAGCATACACTGTGTTCTATGGCACGGAGGGGGTTAGATGTTATCTGTGCAAGGAGCTGGGGCACACTCGTAGGAATTGCCCCAAAGGGTACAGAGGACCATCCCAACTCCTACACCTGCCCCTCACTCTGCCAAGACACCCCGTACCGCTGTGCCCACCACAGCAGGGCCCTCAGGGGCCCAGGTCCCTCAGGGGCCCAGGTCCCTCCTGGGACCACAAGAGATGTTGCTGTCCCATCTGGAACAGTGACTTCTGCACCTCTCCCTGGAGAGCGGAGGAAAGGAGAGGGGGTCGCCATGGAGCAGCCACCCTCTGTTATCGCTGTCTCCCCGGGAGAGGGCACCCTGGGACCACAGCAGATGTCGCTGCCCCATCTCGTGCGGTGACATCTACACCTCTCCCCCAAAGAAAGAGGGAGAAGAAAAGAGTCACCCCAGAACAGACACCCTCTGTTATCGCTGCCCCCCCCCAAGAACACCTTACCCCCAATGTAAGCACCGTACAGGGTGCAGGGGAGCAGGAGGAAGCTCCTGCTGGAGAGGCAGCGGCACCCTCTCCTGGGGAATCACCCCCCCAGGAAGAGATCTTTTAAAACCAAAAACAAGAGGGTGATTGAAGAGGTCGAGGAGGGTGAACCGTATTACGTTCACCCTCGGATGTCCCCTAAGGAGAACGGAACATCAGTTCCGCACAAGGTGGCTCTATCCGGCCCACTGGTTGGGATTAACCAGTGTGAGCCGGATCCCAAAAATGAACAGCCCCCCCCCCTCGAAGATCTGGAAGGAATGCAAGAGGAGGTACCCGACATCTCTGAGGTGGAGGGCCAAAGTGCTCAACAGCATGAGGCCTTACCCCTAGAGATAGACGTTGGGGAGCCTCCCAAAGCCCCTCTGGGTTGGAGAGCATCCCCCGGAGACTTGTGTTTAGGTGAATCTATCCTACCGGACACAAAAAAAGATAGCTGTCTTCGGGGACGCGGGGGTCGACCGGGATCCCCTTCCGGTTGTACCGCCTTCGGGTGACGCACATAGGGATAAAAAGCCCCGGTTTGCGTCACCGGAGGAAGGAGATGGGCTAGGGCTGACCCCCATGGTTGAGGGTTTGGAGGATGTAGCGGGTGTGAGTGAGGATGTTCTAGCGAACAATTCGGCTTACATCTGGAGGCTGTCTGACGTGAGCCCTCTTAGTGCGGAGTTTTGGTCTTTGTCAGAGATGACTGCCAAGCTAGACTCTCTCCTTGGGATACGTATGGAAGAGTGCCTTCCCGCGGTTTGTGAGTGCCCTCCCGCGGTTGGTGAGTGCCTTCACGCGGTTGGTGAGTGCCTTCCCGCGGTTGGTGAGTGCCTTCCCGCGGTTGGTGAGTGCCTTCCCGCGGTTGGTGGGTGCCCTCCCGCGGTTGGTGAGTGCCCTCCCGCGGTTGGTGAGTGCCCTCCCGCGGGAAATGAGAACACCCATGGCATGCCGTTCATCCGCATGGCGCTAGAGGAAACTAGAAGGGCACTGTGTGCCTCTGTGGCCCCCCAGGACTCTCGGGAGACCACTGCCTCTGCCATGCCGCCACCAGCTGCCACTGAACATCCTGCCTCAGGGATGGATGTTGAGAGCATAGTGGACCCCCTCGTGGAAGCACCAAAGAGGGGACCCGCTCTAGGACTGAGAGAGGCCCCCGCAGGGAAGGGCGAGGGTCTTGAGCCTTTCAGTCAAGAGGAGCTCGGGAAGTTGGGGCTTAGTGAGGAGTCCTCTGGCACCACGGAGTCGGTGGACTCTTTGACCCCTGTTATCCCTGCCCAGGAGCTAGATGCTTTCCTAGAGGATACCCTCTTCAAGCATAAAAGCATGAAGGTGCAGTTGGCCCTTGAGAAGTGGAAGGATGCCTCGATCATTCTCCACTCTCTCAGAGTTTATATCAGGGCTAACCACAAGGCCAAAATCTCTGGGGCTATCCATCTTTGTGTCCTGAAGTTTGACAAGTGATGCGAGACCACGTAAAGGCTTCTCAGGGTATAGTACCCTGAGCACCTGTGGGGAACCAAAAAACTCCTGATTACCAATGGCTTTGAGCATCGGTACGCTAAATGTTAACGGCTGTAAGGACGGGTTGCGCAGGTTCCAGGTACTCTCCTTTTTGCAGAAGGGAAAGTATTCTGTGAGTTTCCTGCAGGAAACCCATACCACTCCAGAGGCTGAAGCCAGCTGGCATCTGGAGTAGCGAGGCAGTGTCTTCTTCAGCCACCTCACTTCATCATCTAGTGGGGTGGTGACTCTGTTCTCTGAGTCTTTTCAACCAGAGCTGCTGCTTGCCAAAGCTGTTATTCCAGGTCGCCTGTTGCATCTCAGGGTCCGGCACGAGGACTACACGTTTAATTTCTTGAACGTGTATGCTCCTGCCACCGGACCCCTGAGAAGGCAGTTCTTCGTCAGAATGTCTGAATACCTGGAGACAGTCGACGCGGACGAATACGTGGTGCTCGGGGGTGATTTTAACTGTACCCTCGAGGCTCGGAAAGACCGGAATGGGCCGGAGACACACCCGTGTTCTGCGTCAGCCTTGCGGGAGGTCATCACCCGCTACTCCTTGGTAGACGTCTGGCGAGAACAACATCCTGAGGCATCCACTGAGTTCACCCATGTTAGGGTGTTTAGGGGTGAACGGATGTCCTGGTCCCGGATCGACAGGCTGTATATTTCCAGCCACAGCCTGTCACGAGCCCAGTCCAGTGCCATTAGGCTGGCGCCATTTTCGGACCACAATTGTGCATCCGTGACGGTGACGCTGCTACCTGCAGCACCTTCGGCCGCATATTGGCATTTCAACAATATGTTGCTGGAGGACAAGGGGTTTGCGACGTCGGTCCGAGACTTTTGGATGACCTGGAGAGGTTGCAGGTCAGACTTTGCCACGTTAGAGCAGTGGTGGGACATGGGAAAGCTTCATCTGCGCCTCGTGTGTCAGGAGTACACCAGAGGTGCCAACGGGTGGCGCAATGCTGAGATCGAGGCCCTCAGGGAGGAGGTGCTCGATCTCGAGAAGCGGCTGTCTGTGGCGGGAGACCAATACCTGCAGAGTATGTATGTGGAGAGGAAGTGCGCTCTCCAGGACTTGGAAGATCGGAGAGCTCGGGGGGCGTATGTGCGATCCCGCATCAACTTCCTTCGAGAGATGGATCGCGGGCCGCGCCTCTTCTACGCGCTGGAGAAAAAGAGGGGAAACCGTAGACATATCACATGCCTGTTGGCAGAGGACGGTAGCCCTCTGACTGACCCGGAGAGCATCCGGGACAGAACCTGGAGATTCTATGTAGATCTTTTTTCTCCGGAGTCTATCCAGCCAGATAAATGCAGGGTCTTATGGGAGGGGCTTCCCACGGTCGGTGAGGATGGAAGGGAGCGGCTTGAGTTACCTTTGACTCTGGCCAAGCTCTCTGAAGCCCTCAGTCTCATGTCCCGCGGAAAAGCGCCGGGGCTAGACGGGCTGACTGTGGAGTTCTTCCGGTTTTTCTGGGAGATGCTGGGACCTGATTTAACCGAGGTCCTGGCCGAAGCCCTGGAGATCGGTGAGATGCCACTTTCGTGTCGGCGGGCAATACTGTCTTTGCTGCCGAAGAAGGGGGATCTCCGTCAGATCTCTAATTGGCGACCGGTCTCACTGCTCAGCACGGACTATAAGATCGTAGCCAAAGCGCTTACGCTGAGGCTCAAGTCCGTGCTGGCAGAGGTGATTCACCCCGACCAGTCCTATACTGTCCCTGGCCGGAGCATTCATGACAACATTTTTCTGGTCCGGGACCTGATGCACTACGCGCAGAGGACTGGTCTATCACTCGCCTTCCTGTCCCTAGATCAGGAGAAGGCGTTTGACACAGTGGATCACCGTTACCTAATGCAGACCCTGCGGGCGTTTGGCTTCGGCCCACAATTTGTGGGCTTTCTCCAGATGCTGTACGCCTCTGCAGAGTGTCTGGTGAAGATCAACTGGTCCCTGACGGCACCTATTGTGTTTGGTAGGGGAGTACGTCAAGGGTGCCCCCTGTCTGGGCAACTGTACGCGCTGGCCATTGAGCCCTTCCTCTGCCTACTGAGGAGGAGGCTCACCGGGCTGGTGCTGCGGGAGCCCGACATGCGAGTAGTCCTGTCGGCTTATGCTGATGACGTGCTCCTCGTGGCCCAGAACCTAGATGATCTAGAGCGGGCACAAGCGTGCCAAGAGGTCTACACCGCGGCCTCTTCTGCTCGGATCAACTGGTCCAAGTGCTCCGGCATCTTGGTGGGTCCCTTACTGGTGGACTCTTTGCCCCCCACGTTTCGTAATATTTCGTGGGGGAGCGATACTCTCAAGTATCTGGGAGTCTACCTGTCTGCTGCGGAGGACCCGGCCCCAGAAAACTTCAGTGATCTTGAAGAACGGGTCATTGCTCATCTGGAGTCATGGGTCTATCTGTCGAGAATGCTTTCCCTTAGGGGAAGGACCCTGGTGATTAATCAGCTGGTGGCCAGTCAGCTATGGCACCGGCTGATAGCCATGGGTCCAACCCCGAATTTATCAACAAGATCCAGAGGAGGTTGATGGATTTCCTCTGGATGGGGAAGCATTTGGTCTCTGCGGGAGTTGCGTGTCTCCCTTTGGAGGAGGGTGGACAGGGAGTGGTGTGTGTCCGCTCCCAGTTACACACTTTCCGCCTCCAGTACCTGCAGAGATACCTATTCGCAGATCCGTCTCCGCAGTGGTGCCAGCTGGCAACCTTTTTCTTTCGCCAGCTGCGCAATATGAGGTATGACCGGCAACTTTTTTTCATCAGGCCCGAGGGTTTAGGTAGAAACCTCTCGGTGCTGCCGGCATACTACCGGGACTTACTGAAGGCCTGGAAACTGGTCTCCGCGACCAGGAAGGAACAGGCGGTGGGGGTTGATTTCCTCGCCGAGCCGCTGCTGTATAATCCGGCAGTGGGGGCTCGGATGTTGGATTCACCCTCTATTTGTCGCCGGCTAATCCTGGCACAGGTGACCAGAGTCAGGGATCTCCTGGACTATGAGCAGCGGAGCTGGGTAAGAGCAGAGGAGCTTGCGCCCGTATGGGTCTGCTTACTGCCCACGTCCCTCGTCGTTTGATCCAGGAGATTAAAGATGCCATCCACCCCGACTCACGCACCTTCATTGAGGGGGTATTGCAGACCGGAGAGCCTTGTCAACCTTTCAATCCTAGCTCTCCGGATCTTTGCGTGGAACCCAAACCACGGCAACCCCCTCGGGCTCTTCTCTCCCCCAACCTCAGCAAGTTGGGGGATATGTCCCTGGCATGTTTCCGCGGCATGCCGAGGAAAGTCCTGTATTCTCTGGTGCTCCATATAGTGCATTACCTCGCCCTTGTCACCCGGCCAGACACCATCTGGAGGCGGGTATTCCCTGCGAACGAGGGCGAGAGACCCCGGTGGAGGGAACTCTATTCATCCTTGGTTCCCCGTCCCGCCGGGGATTTGAGTTGGAGGGTCCTCCACGGTGCACTGAGCACAGGAGAGTATTTGGCACACTTCACGGACTCCCCCGCCGCCTGTCCCTTCTGTGGCGAGTGGGAGTCCGTATATCACATTTATTCGAGTTGCGCTAGACTGCAGCCCCTCATGTCTTTCTTGAGGAGCCTTCTCCTGCAGTTCTGGCTACATTTCTCCCCTCATCTTTTTATTTTTGGGTGCCCAGTGTCCCGGAACAATAAGCCTAGGGATCTCCTGGTCAACCTGCTCCTGGCATTGGCTAAGGTAGCCATTTGTAAAACCAGGAAGCAGTGTTTGGAGGGGGGGTCCCAACAAACATCGTGGCCATGTTCCGGGCGCTGGTGCACTCCCGTATTCGGGCAGAGTACTCGTACGCCGAGTCCACTGGGACGGTTTCGGAGTTTGCCTCCCAGTGGGCGTTAGGTGGGGTGCTTTGCTCGGACTCCCCCATCAAGGGTTCTTCAGAATTAACCCTTCTGTTTTAAGTGCACTTGTTGGATTTATTTACATTTTTTTTTGACTGGTTTTTCTTTGTTCTACTTGGCAACAAGTAGAATTGCTGTTCAACAGTGTTACCAAGGGTGTGGTGCTTTTACCTGCTTGGCTCACAGGAGGGCTGAGCTTCCGCCACGGGGAACCTGAGGCATTTATATGATACTAGGGGTAACCACTTACTCGGTGCAGCGCCTCCACCTGCGATGGTTCCTAGCATAGCAGGAATAGTTCCTCGCAGGACACATACAAATAATCAGCACACAGTGATGTATAATAACTAATACCATTTACTGGGAACACCATATAACACAATACCATCCAACATAGAATAACGGGTGTCCCTCTCTAGAGGCGACACTGACTACGGCGTCACGCAGGACGCTTCCCCAACACTAGATGATCCCACCCAGTGTCCCGAGGATCCCCACCCAATGTCCCGCACTCTGGCAGAGAGAGGATATGGGTGACTGCGCAGTCACTATTAAACTAAGGGCTCGTTGGTGCACTTGTGAATGTATAGTACCTGCCGAGCACTCCAGTGCTCGGATCAGCAACAGCTTCGCAAAGGATCCGTCGTGTGATGATTCCGTCTGATCCCAAACTGGAGATATTCTCTGTGCCCCGACTTGGGCCCGAACTTCTTCACTGGAACCGCAGCGTCCGCTGAGTCCCTATCTAACACTGTAACAACGTGACACTCGCTGTACTATAGGCCGTCCCTATAGCAAAGCAACCTTGGGTGGCTTAGGGGAAACTCCTAGGGCCTGCGGGGTTGCCTATCCTATGCAGGTAGGTCCCTGCACCCACCCTACTCGTAACGCGGACCCTGGGCTATGGTCCCCGGATTGGTTACCGCTATGAACCCCCCAGTTGCCTCACGCTACTCGCCTCCCCTAATTCCTGCAGCAACGCACTGCAGACTACACTAAGCCCACTTGTCCCTTTCTACCCCTTCTGTTCCCCAGCTCTAACTAACGTAAGTGACAGGGTCCCTAACCTACGGGCTGTCCCTGGCAACACTCACTCTACTGGGTGAATACGGGCTAACTTGGCCTTGGTGCGGCTGGCCTAGTGCAGGGAGTCACTGACTCCTGCACCCTACCTCTTTCCCTGCCGGCTCCTGACTCTGACTTCCTGCGTAGCTGCAAGCCCGCGAATTGTATCCACTTGCCTCTGCAGAGTCATCCTCCAGCCCTATTAGCTCCCTGGTGTCACGTGGGGCACACAGAGGCTCCTGGGACTCGTAATCCCTACTTAGAGCCTCCCATAATAGGCTACAGTTTCACGGGCTTTCTGTGCCTTGTCCTGCGCCTGCGCAGTCTCTCTGGTGCTGCCGTGACTCTCTCACTACCTTCCCTACTCTCGCGCGACTCATCCCTGCCTCTGAGGTACTTTCTGCGCTTGCGCGACCACTGCACATGCGCGAGATAAGGGTCAATGGCGGCGCCGTCGCAGCCCGGCTCCGGGAGCGCCGGGAGCCCGGTGACGCGATCGCGGCCTTAGCAACCGGCCGCACGCGTCCCCGGCAACCCCCAAGCCGGGACCTGACCGCCCTCACCCCTGCGATCGGCTCACGGGGCCGCCCGGGGACTCGGCGGTACCCGCGATCGCGCTCGAGGTGAGGGGGGTGCTGACACCTAAGGGAGACCTGGCTACACACTGTATCTATATTTTTAGTCCTTGAACTTTATTACAGCCTCAGGGGTTATGTTATCCCCAGGTTACCTCCTTCATATCATTGGCCAAAAGGGAGCAGTGAGGGAGCAGGCGGTGTATACACCGCTACATGCAGAAGTAACTCTCTCTCCCTAGCACAGTGTCTGGGAAATGTTACTGTGCTGCTTCTATGTGTCACTGGTACTGAAGGCTAGAAAACTACAACTCCCATGATGCCCTGCGTGTGAGCATGCGCAGTAGGACATAGTGCTGTGACCCGGATGTAGAAGGCAGTGATACAGGGAGGGTATGAGAGCTTCACATTGCCCTCACCCGGTAGGAGATTAAACATCTCCCCAGCGTCCATCCTGCACCCACAGAGGGGAACCACAGGTCCAATACCCATCCTGCACCCACAGACGGGAACCACAGGTCCTGCACCCACAGAGGGGAACCACAGGTCCAGTACCCATCCTGCACCCATCCTGCACCCACAGAGGGGAACCACAGGTCCTGCACCCACAGAGGGGAACCACAGGTCCTGCACCCACAGAGGGGAACCACAGGTCCTGCACCCACAGAGGGGAACCACAGGTCCTGCACCCACAGAGGGGAACCACAGGTCCAGCACCCACAGAGGGGAACCACAGGTCCAGCTATTAAGGGGGGGGGGTGATCAGCTAGGAGGGGTGGGGGGGACACAGCTAGCAGGGGGTGGGGGACATCGAGAAGGTTGAGGGGGATACAGCAAGGAGGGGGGGGGGACAGCTAGCAGCAGGGGGAAGAGGGACATACACAGTATATACCATACACAGCTGGTATACACAGTAATTACAGGACACGGTGTGTGTGTCACACTGTGCTTCCTGCTGCTGGAATACACAGTAATTACAGGACACAGTGTGTGTGTGTGTCACTGCTCCCTGCTCTGGTATACACAGTAATTACAGGACACGGTGTGTGTGTCACACTGTGCTTCCTGCTGCTGGTATACACAGTAATTACAGGACACGGTGTGTGTGTCACACTGTGCTTCCTGCTGCTGGAATACACAGTAATTACAGGACACAGTGTGTGTGTGTCACACTGTGCTACCTGCTGCTGGAATACACAGTAATTACAGGACACAGTGTGTGTGTGTCACACTGTGCTCCGTGCTGCTGGTATACACAGTAATTACAGGACACGGTGTGTGTGTGTCACACTGTGCTCCCTGCTGCTGGTATACACAGTAATTACAGGACACGGTGTGTGTGTGTCACACTGTGTGCTCCCTGCTGCTGGTATACACAGTAATTACAGGACACGGTGTGTGTGTGTGTCACACTGTGTGCTCCCTGCTGCTGGTATACACAGTAATTACAGGACACGGTGTGTGTGTCACACTGTGCTTCCTGCTGCTGGAATACACAGTAATTACAGGACACAGTGTGTGTGTGTCACACTGTGCTACCTGCTGCTGGAATACACAGTAATTACAGGACACAGTGTGTGTGTGTCACACTGTGCTACCTGCTGCTGGTATACACAGTAATTACAGGACACAGTGTGTGTGTGTGTCACACTGTGCTCCCTGCTGCTGGTATACACAGTAATTACAGGACACGGTGTGTGTGTCACACTGTGGGCTCCCTGCTGCTGGTATACACAGTAATTACAGGACACAGGGTGTGCGTGTGTGTGTGTGTGTGTCACACTGTGCTCCCTGCTGCTGGTATATACAGTAATTACAGGACACAGTGTGTGTGTGTGTGTGTGTGTGTCACACTGTGCTCCCTGCTCTGGTATACACAGTAATTACAGGGTGTGTGTGTCACATTGTGGGCTCCCTGCTGCTGGTATACACAGTAATTACAGGACACGGTGTGTGTGTGTGTGTCACACTGCTCCCTGCTGCTCTTATACACAGTAATTACAGGACACAGTGTGTGTGTCACACTGCTCCCTGCTGCTGGTATACACAGTAATTACAGGACACGGTGTGTGTCACACTATGCTCCCTGCTGCTGGTATACACAGTAATTACAGGACACGCTGTGTGTGTCACACTGTGCTCCCTGCTGCTGGTATACACAGTAATTACAGGACACGGTGTGTGTGTGTGTCAGACTGCGCTCCCTGCTGCTGGTATACACAGTAATTACAGGACACAGTGTGTGCGTGTCACACTATGCTCCCTGCTGTTGGTATACACAGTAATTACAGGACACAGTGTGTGTGTGTCACACTGTGCTCCCTGCTCTGGTATACACAGTAATTACAGGGTGTGTGTGTCACACTGTGCGCTCCCTGCTGCTGGTATACACAGTAAATACAGGACACGGTGTGTGTCACACTATGCTCCCTGCTGCTGGTATACACAGAAATTACAGGACACGGTGTGTGTCACACTGTGGTCTCCCTGCTGCTGGTATACACAGTAATTACAGGACCCCAACTACCTAGGCACATTCTGACAATTCCTCCACAACCCTCCCCCCCCCCCCCATGAAACTCATCCCCGAGTAATCTTTGCTCGCTGGCTTGCCGGGAAAAGGAGAAACACAAACAATACTTTATTTGCGCAAAGTACAGTGGAAGCATACCATGTTACTGGGTCCGAGAGCTAACTCTTAATCCCTTATATCCTATAAATTTGTCAAAATGGACATTGGAAAATAATTTCTTTAAAAATAATTGTTGTTAGTTATAAGGAATGCTGTGAGAAGGCAACATTTTTGTTAGAGTTTTTATGATATATATATGTTTATATATATATATATATATATATATATGTATGTATGTGTGTATTTCTCCGCACTGGCTGCCTGTAACATGTGTCATTCAAAGCCCTACATGGCCAGAGTCCCGGCTCTCTGAGAGAGCTTCTAGTTCCCTACACTCCCATTCGCTCACTTCCATCTGCAGGTGTAGGACTCCTAACCGTTCCCAGAATCTCGTTGACTTCCTTTTGGGGCCCGAGCTGTTAGCCACGCTGCTCCCACTTTTTGGAATAGTCTATCTCATACAATTTGAGAGGCCTCTCTCTGGGAATCTATAAAAACAGGCTCAGGACCTACCTGTTTACCCAGGCATTTAATTAATGACACACAACTTGTCCGGCATTTAATAGCTACAGCACCGTCCCATCCTGTATCGTATCTTTCCGTGTGTTTGGCCTCTTGTATAACCGTAATGTTTTCTTCTTTTTCCCCTTTTGAAACTGTGAAGCTGTAATGCTGTGCTCACCACAAACAAGGTGGGACCATGGTGCTGAGGTGGGAATGGATAAAACGACAGCCACAGGGTCGCATCTGGATTGTAGATTTGGTCGGGTTAGCCGGGTCAGGGTTGGAGTGGTACGGATTGTCGATATACTTGCCGAGGTCAGAGTAGGAGAGGTTCGGAACGTTGCAGGTACTATTAGCCGGGTTCGGGATTGGAGAGTGTAGTGTCATCGTTGTGCGGTGGCCGAGGTCAGGTTTGGAGAAAAGGAACGCCAGAACCTGGAGACAAACTGTGAACCCCGATCTGAGACGATAGTTTGTGGTACCCCACGTAGGCAGAAGATCTACTGGACGAAAACATCCGCGAGTCTAGGCGCGTTGGGAAGTCCTTTTAGAGGGATAAAGTGCGCTTGTTTGGAAAAGCGGTCGATGATGACGAGAACGGTATTCATCCCATTGGAAGTGGGGAGATCCACTATGAAATCCATTGATAAATGTTTCCATGGACAATCCAGAATGGGAAGGGGTAGAAAAAGTCCCGATGGTTTTCTTCGGGGAACTTTGTTCCCGGCACACGTAGTGCAGGCCTTAACAAACTCCTTGATGTCGCCTTGCATACCTGGCCACCAAAAGTTTCGTTCTACAAGATCAATGGTTCTCCGGGTACCTGGGTGTCCGGACAATTTGGTGGAGTGACACCATTCAAGCACTCTTTTTTTGGTATTGTGGTGCAGCGAAGAGGCGACCCTCCGGTACTTAAAGACCTTCTGGGACCAGGTTTTGGTCCCGGTGGATATTATCCATGACGTCAAATGAGTTGGCAGAGATAATGTATTTAGTAGGGGGTAATGTCTCTAGAAGATCCTCAGATTTATCCTCAGCGAGGAATTGACGTGAAAGGGCGTCAGCGTTGAGGTTTTTTGATCCGGGAATAATGCAGATTATATAATTGACGCGGGAAAAGAAGAGCGACCAGCGGGTTTGTCGAGCACCAAAGCGACGAGCACCCTCTATGTAAAGGAGATTCTTGTGTCGGTTAGAATAGTAGCAGGATTTTCCGTACCCCCCAAAACGTGCCTCCATTCCTCAAGAGCAAGCTTGATTGCTTGTAGTTCCTGGTTCCCTACGTCATAATTCCGCTCTGCAGAAGAAATAGTTTTCAGAAAAATGCGCAGGGATGTAATCTTGCCAGCGGTGACTTCCTTTTGAGATAAGATGGCACCGGCCCCAAAGTCGGACGCATCTACCTCCAGGGTAGATGGTAGTTTGGGGTCGGGGTGTACCAGGATAGACGCATGCACAAACGCCCTTTTTAGTTGGTCGAAGGCCAGGGTGGCTGCTTGTGTCCAAGAAGCAGAATCTGCAACTTTCTTGGTCAAAACTGTGATGGGGGCTATGGTGGAAGAGAAGTTTTTGGTGAATCTTATAATGTATGTCTTTATTTATATAGCGCCATTAATGTACATAGCGCTTCACAGTAGTGATACATGTGGTAATCAAATAAATAACAGATAATATAAATAACAGATCATGGGAATAAGTGCTTTAGACATAAAAGTAACATTAAGGAAGAGGAGTCCCTGCCCCGATGAACTTACAGTTTAATTGGTAGGTAGGGAGAACGTACAGAGACAGTAGGAGGGAGTCCTGGTAAGTGCGTCTGTAGGGGGGCAAGCTTTATGTATCATGTGTTCAGAATATCCACAGTGCTATTCATATGCTTCTTTAAGCAAGTGTCTTAAGGTGGGTCTTAAAGGTGGATAGAGAGGGTGCTAGTCGGATACTGAGGGGAAGGGCATTCCAAGGGTGTGGTGCATAACGAGAAATTAGGGCAGAGATGTAAGGAGGGGCAGAAGAGTGTAAAGCTTTAAAAGTGAGGCAAAGAATGGAGTGTGAGATGCGGGATTTGATCGGAAGCCAGGAGAGGGATTTCATGAGGGGAGATGCTGAGACAGATCTAGAAAAGAGTAGAGTGATTCTGGCAGCAGCATTTAGGATAGATTGTAGGGGAGACAGGTGAGAGGCAGGAAGTTCGGACAGCAGGAGGTTACAGTAATCAAGATGTGAGAGAATGAGGGCCTGATTCAGAGTTTTATCAGTCGAGCAACAGAGGAAAAGGCGTATCTTTGTTATATTGCGGAGGAAAAAGCAACAGGTTTTAGATATGTTTTGAATGTAAGGGGCGAAGGTGAGAGAGGAGTTGAGTGTGACCTCTAGGCAGCGTGCTTGGGATACTGGGTGAATGATCGTAGTTCCAACAGTAACGTGGAAGGAGGTAGTAGGGCCAGGTTTGGGAGGAAATATGAGGAGCTCTGTTTTAGCCATGTTGAGTTTAAGGCGGCGGAGGGCCATCCAGGATGATATAGCAGAGAGACATTGAGAAACTTTTTGGTTTGTTCAGCAGGTGTAAGGTCGGGTGTTGAAAAGTACATTTGTGTGTCGTCAGCATAGAGGTGATATTTAAACCCAAAAGATGTTATTAGGTCACCTAGAGAGAGTGTGTACAGAGAAAAGAGAAGAGGTCCCAGGACAGAGCCCTGGGGTACCCCCACAGAGAGATCAATAGAGGAGGAGGAGATGTTAGCAGAAGAGACACTGAAAGTACGATGGGAGAGGTAGGATGAGATCCAGGATAGAGCTTTGTTCCGAATACCAAGAGTATGGAGAATGTGAAGGAGAAGAGGATGGTCCACGGTGTCAAATGCTGCAGAGAGGTCGAGTAATATGAGCAGTGTGTAATGACCTCTGTCTTTGGCAGCATGGAGGTCGCTGTTATTTTAGTGAGGGCTGTTTCCGTGGAGTGAGCAGTGCGGAAGCCAGATTGTAGAGGACCTAGGAGAGAATAGGTGTTGAGAGAATACAAGACGTTCAAGGAGTTTAGAGGCAAAAGGCAGGAGGGAGACAGGTCGATAGTTAGAAAGACAGGTAGGGCCAAGCTTGCTGTTTTTGAGTAATGGTATAACTGCTGCATGTTTGAAGGAGGATGGAAAGGTTCCAGAGCAGAGGGAGGAGTTAAAAATGTGAGTGTAGGGATTATAGTAGGACCAAGAGGTTTTAGGAGATGGGAGGGCATGGGGTCAAGAGAGCAAGTGGTAGAGGGAGAAGAGGCGATCAACAGCGACACATCCTCCTCTGAGAGTGGAAAAAGAGTCAAGGAAGGCAGGAGGAGAGTTAGGAAGAGGTGTAGGATGGGAGGAAGAAACAGAGGGGATGTTCTGACATATGGATTCCACCTTTTCCTTAAAATAGCAAGCAAAGTCCTGGGCGGAGATGGAGGAAGGAGAGGCAGCTGTCACATAATTGTCAAAACTCAAAGCCATACAGTGTTTTTTGGGAGTGGTGGGCCGGGGCCAATCCAGGACTTCCTTAGCTTCGCTGCGTCCATTGAGAAACCTGAATCGGAGATGATATATCCCAAAACTGCCGTGGAGGTCTGATGGAATTGGCATTTTTCCAGCTTAGCGAAGAGATGATTCTCTCGAAGGCGTAACAGTACCTGTTTGACGTGCCCGACGTGTTTCTGGGCCATTTTACAAAAGATCATAATATCGTCTAGATATACAATGAGGAATTTATTAAGAAGGTCCCAGAATCTCTCATTGACAGAGTCCTGAAAGACCGCCGGAGCGTTGCATAAGCAGAAGGGCATGATGAGATACTTGTAGTGCCCATCACGGGTATTGAATGCCATCTTCCATTCATCACCCTGGCGTATTCTAACCAGATTGTAGGCGATGTGGAGGTAGGATTCCGGATCGTGCTTTATTGAAGATATCGCGGAATTCCTGGTACACTTCCGGTAGTGAGTTTGTCTCTTCTAAAATGGTATAAAGCCACCAACTTTATGAACCGGCCTAGTGCAAGTCACAGCACACCGAGAACTCCATACGATAGGTTCCTTATTGGTCCAATCAATATGCGGGTTATGGAGTTGGAGCCACGGAATTACCTCAACGGAGGGGGTATGAATAGCGTCATAGTGGATCTCTTCCTTGTGGTGCCCTCTCGTCTGTAGCTGCAAGGGGATGGTCTGCAGGGAAATGAAGGCTGACTGTAACGGTCGTCCGTCGATGGCCCCCAGTCCTACCGGTTTCTTCTTGCGGGTAAGTGGAATGTTGTTCCTCTCCGCGAAGGACTGGTCGATGAAATTGCCTCCCGATCCTGAGTCTACAAATGCCAGTGCGGCAATATGAAATGTCTCCCCTGTGAGAAGGACCGGAATCAAAATCCTGTTTCGGAAAACCTCTTTAGAGATAGGCGAGACAAAGTGTTCCCAACGAGACTCTCCGGGATCTCATTGGGAGTTGGCATTTCCCGGCTTGTGGGGACACTGGAGGACCTGATGACCGTTATGGCCATAGTATAGGCTGAAGCCAGTGCTGCGCCGACGTTGCTTCTCGGATGGGGACAGCTTATTACCCCCTAAATGCATAGGCTCCGGAACATCAGAGTGGGTAGGTGGTGGAGAAGTAGAGTGAAGGAAAGGTGAACTGGGTACCAGTTGTCGATGGCAGGAACGTTCTGCGCTCCTCTCTTGTAGGCGTTTGGCCACTGGGATACAGATGGCGATCAATTCCTCTAGATCCGTTGGGCGTTCCTGCGCTGTTAGTTCGTCATTTTAGGGGTTCAGAAAGACCCTGTCAGAAGGCGGAAGTCAATGTCTCATTGTTCCATCCAGTCTCGGACGCAATGGTGCAGAACTCCAGGGCGTACCTAGCGACCGGTCTGTTTCCCTGGGAGATATGGAAGAGCGAGGTGGCCGCAGTCATCTTACATCCTGGGGTGTCAAACCCTACGAAATTCCCTGGTGAAGAGATCGATGACCTGTGTAAGGTCTGACCCATGCTCCCAGATGGGGAAGCCCAAGCCAGGGCATCATCCGTGAGGAGCGAGATGATGTATGCGAGTTTGGATCTTGAGGAGAAAAAACGAGAAGGGGAGATCTCGAACTGAAGAAAATACTGGTTAAGGAAACCTCTATACCCGAGAGGGTCCCCAGCTTAACGGTTAGGCGTCGGAAGGCGGGGCTCAGTAGCGGGCAGAAAAATAGCAGCTGAAGAGGCCGGAGTGGGTACAGGAGGGTCCATCTGTGCCTGAACAGTGAGAGAATGGAGGCTTTGCTGAAGCAGGTCCATTCGTCTGTCATTTTGCTCTAGGTACGACCCAAGTCTGGTAAACAGGTTGGAATGTGAGGACAGAGTTCGCTCCACCTCAGCGGGGTTCATGTTTGTGGGGCTGAGCATACTGTCACGCTGTGCTCATCACAAACAAGGCGGGACCAGGGTGCTGAGGAGGAATGGATAAAACGCCACCCACAGCCAGTGGGGCGCATCTGGATTGTAGATTTTGTCGGGTTAGCCGGGTTGCCGAGGCCAGAGTAGGAGAGGTATGGAACGTTGCAGGTACTATTAGCCGGGTCCGGGATTGGAGAGAGTAGGGTCGTCGTTGTGCGGTTGCCGAGGTCAGGTTTGGAGAGAGAAGAATCGTCCAGTAGAGCGAAGAATCGTCCAGGAGAGCCGGGTCGGTACACAGAATGAAGCAGCAAGACTGTGGAGACAGAGAGAGGTAAGAACAATGTAACTGGCTGAGCATAGAACCAAAGTGCTAGTGGCACAGCTGAGCATATGTAGGAGAGAGCAACCTATGGACTAGCTGCAGCGTGGAGGTGTGGACCGGGTGGGAGCAGTGATAGGATGAGGTGCAGGAAGGTCTCTGATAGCAGAGAGGCTGCCTGACTACTGAGTGTGCGCCCCCTGTGCGCGCCCCCTGTGTGCGGCGGGCATGCCTGGGTACGGTGTGAGAGGAGAGCAAAGGGGGGCGTGGGGGTGTGCGCGCCCAAGGCGGCGTGGCAGTCCGACAGGGTTGGTGAGGGGAGCGGGCGGCGCCGAGCGTCCCGCCGTCAAATGCGGTGAGTGAGGAGCACGCAGAGGCCGGCATGGCTCCCTGAGCCTCACAGATGCGCTTCGAGTCCCATTGGGAGAGAAGCGCTATATAAAAATAATGTGTTATTATTACACTATAGAACAGTACAGCGTGTTACTATGTTGCACTAAGAGGACATCACTATTCTTATGGCTGCTGATCTCCGACTCTTCTGCGGTTTGTATAACTAGGTAGTTATGTTATAACTTAATTCTGATCCATTCATGTAATTTGCAGTTATTGAAATGAAGTTCCTGTTTGAGGAAGGACCATATGTTTGTTTTGGAGCCCCTGTCTCCTCTGACTCCTTTGGGGCTGTTTTATGTTAATAATATTAGGTTTGAATACTTATACTAAATGCTGTATATTTGTTCAAGAAAACAGATCATACTAATTACATTTCTTCTTCTCTTTTATACAGGCACAGCGGTCATCCAACAAATATAAATCAAGGAACCTCCTATCTCAGCACCTTCAGAGGGGCACTGCCCACTACCAGCATGGACAGAGGGGCACTGCCCGCTACCAGCATGGAAAGAGGCGCACTGCCCACTACCAGCATGGACAGGGGGGCACTGCCCACTACCAGCATGGACAGAGGCGCACTGCCCACTACCAGCATGGACAGAGGCGCACTGCCCACTACCAGCATGGACAGAGGCGCACTGCCCACTACCAGCATGGACAGAGGCTCACTGCCCGCCACCAGCATGAACAGAGGCACACTGCCCCCTACCAGCATGGACAGAGGCGCACTGCCCGCCACCAGCATGGACAGAGGCGCACTGCCCACTACCAGCATGGACAGAGGCGCACTGCTCACTACCAGCATGGACAGAGGCGCACTGCCCACTACCAGCATGGACAGAGGCGCACTGCCCACTACCAGCATGGACAGAGGCGCACTGCCCACTACCAGCATGGACAGAGGAGCACTGCCCACTACCAGCATGGACAGAGGAGCACTGCCCACTACCAGCATGGACAGAGAAGCACTGCCCACTACCAGCATGGACAGAGGAGCACTGCCCACTACCAGCATGGACAGAGGCGCACTGCCCACTACCAGCATGGACAGAGGCGCACTGCCCACTACCAGCATGGATCCACGCCTGTTAAGTGAGTATAGTAGATATTTTGGTGGCTTTGAAACCTGCAAGAAGGGAATGGCTGATATTTAGCAGTTATGTGAGTCAAGCCCCAAACTAATTCATCTTGTATTCTCGTAGAATCACTAGCAGGTAAGATATTTCTGTCACGGTAGCACAGGACTTTTAACACCATTTATATTTAAGGTATCAGTGACAGGCTGATGGTGCAAAAACAGGCGCTAAACACTACTAGTGATAAAGTGAATAAGATGAATAAACAATATAATATTGGTGGTTTAAAGCTGCAGTTCAGTCAATATCCTGCATGTGTGTTTTTTTAATAAATCAGTTCTGTAGTAAGAAAAAATACTTTTAGCATTTTCTGTTTTTAAAAAAACAACTTTGAAAGACCAATTTTCTTGTATTCTATTTTAACAGCCATTTGCTAAGGCGCTGCCCCTTCATGTCCTGTCACAAGCCCTGGCACACCCCTCTGTCAGCCCTGCCCTCCCTCTTGCACATGTCAGTGCAGGAGTGCTCATGAATATTCATGAGCTTCCACTGACTGACAGAAGCAGATGAAAAACATATGCCATATCTAAAGATGTCGCCAAATTTCGCCGATCAATACATGGAGGACGAATTGACTGGCAGCTATACAGTTCTTTAGGTAATTAGAAATTGCCCACATAAAACTATTGAAGTAAAAAAACAAAAAAAAAACACTGAACTGCAGCTTTAAGTGACTCAATTGGTGCCAAATGAAGTGGCTGATATAAAAGTTGCAACTCCCTGCTCAAACCCTCTGGAAGGGATCTTCACTGGTCCCAGAAGGTCGATATGTATTCTCACAACCCAGGGGGAGCATATGGAAGAAAAGCAACAACAAGAAAAACAATCTAAGTGCAGACAATAAAATTCAATTACAGTGAATTAACCCACATTGAACTTTATTGTCTGCACTTAGATTGTTTTTCTTGTTGTTGCTTTTCTTCCATATGCTCCCCCGAGTTGTGAGAATACTGGTCCGAAGTTCAGCCTGCTGGTGGGCCTCTCCATGCTTCCCTGTGTGAATAGCTCTTTCACTTCAGAAGCACCTTTGAGAGGCCCGCCAGCAGCTGCTTGTCTTCCAATCTCCAACAGGAAAAGAGAGTTATCTGCTACACTGCTCTCCCTTATATAGGGCCAGCTCTATATTTAATACTCTGCAATAATAGGAGGGAGAATTCAAAACTTGCCAATGGAAATCATGCTTATGAATTTGAACTCCAGGAACTGCTTTCCTGGCTAGCCCCATACCCCCTGGGGTCCTGGCTCCCCTGAGTCTACTTGAAACAAAGGGCTTTCTACTCCAGATATCCTGTTCACCAAATGGTTTTCCCCCTCTGGACATCCCTTCCTCGTTGAGCTATGGATTCTATGCAAACTAGCTGGCATCTTAACCATATGCCCGGGCTGTCTGTATAGAGCCTTATAGTAAACGCAAAGAGCCTTATAGTAACCGCAGAACTCGATTATAAAGTACACTTTATTACAGAATATACTTTGGGGGACCTTAAACTTATAAGGGAAATAACTTGAGGATATTTGGGCTCAAAATCCAGGAGTCTGGGGGACACAGGGTAGCCCCGGTGTAATTTACCCTGCGTACCGGCAAATCATGCCTGCTCACCGGGGAGAATTAAACGGCTACCAGCAACTTTGGCCCCCCAACTCCTGCAACTGAAATAATTGTATTTCCACCCAAATACCCCCCCTAAAACTGAAACACAAGAAATGTCACAGTTCTAGGGCTAAAGGAACATGAAATAAGAAAAGACAGGGTCATTTTATTTTCCGGCATGTATTATCCCTGGTCCCTGGCGTATGGAGGTACCAAGGCCCCCACGGGTTCAGGGGTAACCAGCGGGCTTAACCTTTATTAGATAGCCTGGTTACCCCCTCCCGTCACAATGTCTTCAACTCTGTCATTTTCTGCCAGAAGGGCCAGTTAAACATTTCTTTACGAGAGGTATTATAATATACCAATATCAGAGGAGGTGAAGTCACAATAAGATTTCCTGTTCCCAGCTTTACATGAGGGATTTCCCTTTTCTTGTTGGCAGGTTTCCCAGTGATTGTACCGGAGAGGTTAGAGATTAAGTCAGAGGAAGAAGAACCGAACACTGACCAATATCTGACCCCAATAAAGCGTGAAGTAGATGCATTTCCTATTGGTGGTAAGTACCCTTATATCCTCACTTGTCTTTATTCCATTTGTGTAAAAAAAAATGGACTAAAATATTAGGAAAAGTAATATTAAAGCATGGATACATTTTATAAGCTACATGTTCTAGTGAAATAAAAACGGCCATCATTTGTCTGTTATACTGAGAATATTATTGTTATTGAGGTTTGAACAAAACCCCAACATGTTTACAGCACTCAAATGGTTAATAACAAAGTAAATCAATTACTACTTCTCTTCCCTGAGGAATTGGTAATTTGGGTGTGTGTGTGTGTGTGTGTGTGTGTGTGTGTGTGTGTGTATATATATATATATCATTTGCTTAATTGTTAGTAGATGTGGGGGTTCTCATTGGTCCCTTGATCGGTCTGCCCGCCCATGCCCCGCCTCCCCCACAGGTCTCATTGGCCAAGAGGTACGCTGACATCACGGACACACCTACTCCACTGTGACACACACACACACACACACACTGCCACAGAGTCTCACCCCTGCAGACTCGCCATACCCCCTGAGACTGTCACCCGAGACTATGAAGCCTAAAAACCTCGGAAACTCTCTCCCTGCAGACTCCCCCTACACACCTGGGATCACCCCTGCGGAGTCAGACACCCACCTTGGTAAGTTTAACCCACCTCTCTGTCCACCCCCCTGTTACCCGTCCACGCTCACAAAAATGGCCGCCTTCCTGCACGATTGTCCTCCTTCATTAACACACTTCATGCAACAAAATGTAGCTCACCGTTCAAAATTTCAGCCTTACCGGCCGCTAACAAAATGGCGCCTTCCCAAAACAATAACATATTAATTGTCAAGCATCACCATTTCAGCCTTCCCAGACCCCGCCCGCTCCCAAAATTCCAGCCTTCACGCACGATTAAATATTAATTGTCCACCTTCCATGCACGTGTAAAAATGTATGCCTTCCCACCCGCTCCGCGTCTGCTTGGCGACACCGCTACTCGGCTAAAATGTCCGCCTTCCCGCCAAAGCCAATATTCATTCATTCATTCCCTTCACCACACACCCCTGTCACCACTACGGACACTTACCTCCGCCCTTGCAGCCGTCATCCGCACTTAGCCCACTCTTCCCGCGCGGTGCCGCTTCACGCCCACACACCGCTGGCGGAGCGCGCGGCGGGGGTAGGGCTCCAGGGGTAGAGTGTACGCGGGAGGAGCGGGGCATGATGCGCCGCCTCCCACCCCCACATGGCGGCATGGCGCTGGAGGGAGAGTGTGTGCGGTTACCCACCCACGCAACAAATCACTCCCACCCACATAGTCACTGCCTCCCACTCTGAAGGGGGGGGAAATCACTACCCTACAGCCAGCCCCCCAGTGACCCACCGCTGATGAGCTCTGAAGGGGAGGGGGGGAAATGGACATGTCAAAGGGGGAGGTGAGGGCAATGGCCCCTGACCAAGGGGGGGACATTGGAGCTGTGAAGGGGGGGGGGGAATGGAGCTGTGAAAGGCGGGTGGTTCGGTCATCTGAACGTGGGGGGATATATATATATATATAATGTGTGTGTGTGTGTGTGTGTCTGTATAGTGATGTCACAATAAGATTCCCCACTCCCAGCTTTACATGAGGGATTTCCCTTTTCTTGTTGGCAGGTTTTCCAGTGATTGTACTGGAGAGTTTAGAGATTAAGTCAGAGGAAGAAGAACCGAACACTGAGGAACATCTGACCCCAATAATGAGAGACATAGATGTATTTCCTGTTGGTGGTAAGTACCCTTATATCCTCACTTGTCTTTATTCAATTTGTGTAAAAAAAAAAAAATGGACTGAAATGTCTACAATATTAGGGAAAATAATATTAAAGCCTGGATACATTTATAAGCTACATGTTCTAGTCTCCTCTGTTAGCAGTATATATGGGCAACTAATCAGTACATTTTTATTCATGTGAACAGCAGTAGCTGCTACAACTGTGTGTGTTACTAGGCTGACCCTGTTGTTCAAGTACTTTTTGCCTCTATGCTTACATGCTACTAACGTTCCCTACGCAAAGGGTGAACAGAGGACACCCTCTATATTTTATGGTTCACCACAAGGTTATTTGGGGTCAAAGCACTGATGTCAGCCCTACTGATATGTCTATCCACGCTTAGGGGTCTGTATTTATAGGGACCATATACAGTGACATACTGCCCTAAGTACTTACCTGAGCAGTTCCATCTCAGTGATTTTGATGATATGTGATATTCAAATATATACACCTACCTTGATCACTGCTGCAGATCCCCTATAGGTTACATGAGGTCAAGACAGCAATGGTATAGATTCACCCATACCTTTGCCCACAGTTATACAGCGAGCACCCAGCTTACTCTGATCACACCTTCTCCTTGCCGGATGTATTGTGGTGTATCTATATAAAATAAATGTGACACCACAATCACCCACCGGCTACTGTAAATCCAATCACCCTATTCCTTACCTTGATTTATCAGGTTGCGTGTTCCAGTGATTTACAGCGTACATTACCCTGTGTATATGATATTTCCCTGTACGTATCCACCTCTATACAGATCCTTTACAAGGACTGTGATTCAGTGTGCTAGTGGCATTTTACAACGGCACACTCATATTTCAGGATCCTGAGCCTGTACGGCTGTCGGCATTGGATCCAGCACATACCTTCAGTCTGTCATTTTCACACCCTTTATTTTATTGCTAATAATAAAGATTACGTTTTAATTACTACATTCATCACCAGAGGGTGAGCTTGAGTGCTACAGTTGGGTTCTTTCTCTCTCAGTTTTGTATGTCCATGTTCAGCCAATACTAAATTTAGACAGATACTTATCCTACAGTATATCCGTATTTACAGTATTTTGATACGGAGGAAGGCAAACTGAAAGCCCCAGTGAAATATTATCCAGTGATGTCTCAAAGTTGATATAATTAAATAGAACAGGAGTTCCTTAACGTCATGAACCATGTTAATGATTTGGAGGATGTACCTGTACACTTAGATCAATAATCAATACAGTAATCAATAAAAATTATTATATATGTATAAAATGTATTCACTGCGAGCTGCCAGAGACCAATTGCAGGTCTTTGGGAACCCACTATGCAAATGATTGGAGGGCACCAGATTTCATGGGGCCACAATTTTAAAGGGTTTAGAGCAAAGAGAATATTTTATTAGGTAGATAGTGATAAAGTAAATTCTGCAACGCATACTGTATTTTGTTAGTAATTTGCTTTCAGTTATTTGATTTACAGATTGAAAACATTTGAGTTGTCTTTTGTTGTTTACTTCTCTTAGAGAACTTCGTGAATGATGAGCAGAACTGGAGCTCTGATTTATCAAGAAGCTGGTTTATTCATCACAGCCCTGAAGTTCCAAAAACGAATGATTCCTGCCACATGTTGGACACATGCAAGAAACGAGTGTCACATGATGAATTCCCAGGTCTTGTACAGCACACAGCACAGACTGACTCGAAGTATGGATCAAATAAAAGATATGAGAGAGATTCAAGAATAAGCTTCAGTGCTCAGCTTTTTGTCTGTTGTAAATGTGGAATAAGTTTCTCACTGGATAGGGATCTGCTTACACACATCTGTGTCCACACTAGTGAGCAACCCTTTACCTGTACAGACTGTGGAAAAAGTTTTTCATTGAAGCAAGAACTCCTTTCACACCAGAGGATTCATACAGGGAAGAAACCTTTCACATGTACAGAATGTGCAAAACAATTCAGTTCTCGGAAAGACTGCCGCAACCACAATAGGATTCACACAGGTGAGAAACCTTTCACATGTGGAGAGTGTGAGAGAAACTTTTCACAGAAGTACAACCTCCTCAAACACATGAGGATTCATACAGGGGAGAAAAAGTTCACATGTACAGAATGTGGGAAACAATTCAGTTCTCGGAAAGACCTCCACAATCATGAGAGGATTCACACAGGTGAGAAACCTTTCACATGTACAGAGTGTGGGAAAAGCTTTTCACAGAAGACCAACCTCCTCAATCACCACAAGATTCACACAGGGGAGAAACCTTTCACATGTACAGAGTGTGGAAAAAGCTTTTCACAAAAGATCCAACTCCTCAGACATGAGGAGATTCACACAGGGGTGAAACCTTTCACATGTACAGTGTGTGGTAAAAGCTTTTCATATAAGATCAGCCTCCTCATACACCACAGGATTCATACAGGGGAGAAACCTTTCACATGTACATTGTGTGAGAAAAGCTTTCCACGGAAGAGAAGCCTCCTCAATCACCAGAATATTCACACACGGTTGAAACCTTACGCATGTACAGTGTATGGGAAACTATTTTGTACTCAGAGCCACCTCTAAAAACACGAGAGGCTGTTCACAGCATAATCCTTTCACATGTACAGAGTCTAAATGCACTAGATTGCATCCTGCAAATAAACAGTTTATTAAGCTAAAATGTCTCGTGTAAGTCTTGTCACGGTAAGACCCGCTTATTACCACTTTTAATTACCGGGATCATTGAGCAAGCATAGAGATAAAAATAAATTGCATTTATTCACCTAATGAACGCACACAACTATGTTACACAAAAATACAGTAAAAAGACACACTTACTTTGGAAAACTGGGATAACAAAACTAATCTTTCCTAATTGCAAACACACAGCAAAATATTCCACGCCACTTCTCCAATGGGACTGAATCTCAGGTAAATCACACAAGATGGAACTGATGGAACTCTTAGATGGATCTCTTAGAACTCAAGAATCTGACCTCTGTCAGGGCTTTTCAAACCTCTGGTGTCCAGGTCCCAGAAAACCTGCAGCCCAATCAAAACACCTTAGCAACCGCCTAGCAACCAATCAAAAACATTCATACAGGGTTTCCCACTCCTGAGCCTTTTAGCCGGGCAGGTAAAATATCCCCCTCTGTCCCTTTGCTCCCCCACGGTGCGAGGCTCAACAGCGGCTGGCTGTTTAGCAAAGGGTGTTAGGTTGCCTTGTTTCATGCCAGGATATGGGTGCTCTATAATAATGACAGGGCCCATATGGCCTCACACCTAGGCATCTCTGAGCCCTTTCAAGTATGGCCCCTGGTAAACATCTGTGCCTTCATGCATGGAGTGAGGGTATATCCTCTACAAATCCCTAGCCTCATTCCTGGCACACATTAGAAAAATACTTTTAAACACTGCAAACCTGCTCAGCTTCATAACCTTAGCGTGAGCACCCTCCTGAACCCCTACTCTAGGATCGGGATACCTGGGCATGTACAGTATGAGGGTACATCTGCTATACTGGGGAGCCCCATGCTATACTAAGGACTCTGTGTATACCTGCAGATATCTTTTAACCCCTTCATACCCATTTACCTTGTCTGGAAGATGCTGCAGCAGGGACTCTGGCAGTGAGTCGTAAGAGCGTTTTCAGGGTACAGGGTTTGCAGAGTAATGCGCTTAGCTGTATCAGAGGATATCACTCAATCTCCGTATACAACTTTTGGGGTATCCCATAACCCGGAACCCCGCTACATAGACGCATTCTGCAAAGACTTTCTCCACCAAACCCACCCTGAAACTTACAGCCTAGAAATCTCCCGATCCCAGCACCCCCGGAAAGGAAATAAAATCACATCATTCTTTAATGTCGCAAAATCAGTATACAGTTGCAGTAATATATTTTTGACATCTGGGTCCCAGAGCTGACACTCTAAGACCCTAACACACGGGTCAGGGTTAACCAGGTGGGCCTGAACTTTATTATAAGCCCAGTTAACCCCTTCCCCGCCACAAGTCTTTATTAGAATAGTGCAGCAACAGAAGATATCCTGCTCCAGGTTTAAACTACGCGGCAGAATTGAATCCCGGTCACTCTTTAACTGCCTGCCCCTCACAAAGAGAAACTACACTGACTATAATTATCTAAACGGAGAGCGGTAAGATCTAAACTCTTTATCCTGAATGTACAGAGGGGAAAAGCTTTTCACAAGAGAAGCCGTCTCGTACACCAGAGGATTCATAGAGGTGATTAAATGATTTGCTTGTTCAGAGTAGGATTGGGCAATATATCGGTAGCATAGCAATACTGTGGTAATAAAATTACCGTTGACTTAATACTTACCATTATTTTTTACTATGTTATTCCATTCTGCTGGCTAAGTGGGGTGGTTTCTGGAAGAAAGATTATTTGTGGCAGGTCAGACAGAGATAGGACTGGGGGGGGAGACAAATTTGTCTCTGACAAGTCTCTGTAGCTGGAAGGAAATGTGCGTTGGGCACGTAATGACGTCATCCGTCTCCACTATGGAGATGTTATAGACCGAGGTAGGCAACCCTGTCGCCAATCACCACAAGTGGTGAATCGGCCATGAAAGTGTGGCGAATTTGAGTTTGCCAGCTCCCACAGTAAAAGCAACTTTTTTCTGTCAGCGTGTGCTGGTTTCCGCTTTCTGAATGTGCCAAGGAAATGAACCAGCCTATTTTGATCTGGTTTAATACTGATTGGCCGGCAAAGCCGGCCAATTCAGTTAAACAGCAATTCTACTTGTTGCCAAGTAGAACAAAGAAAACCAGTCAAACAAATATATAAGGGAATCAACAAGTGCACTGTAAAAAGTGCACTTAAAAAAGAAGGGTTAACTCAGAAGAGCCCATGATGGGGGATACCGAGCAGAGCACTCCGCCTAACGCCCACTGGGAGGTAAACTCCGAAACCGTCCCAGCGGACTCGGCGTACGTGAACTCTGCCCGAATACGGGAGTGCACCAGCGCCCGGAACACTGCCACGATGTTTGTTGGGACCCCCTTCTCCAAACGCTGCTTCCTGGTCTTGTAAATGGCTACCTTAGCCACTGCCAGGAGCAGGTTGACTAGGAGATCCCTAGACTAATTGTCTCGGGACACTGGGCACCCAAAAATAAAAAGATGAGGGGAAGAATTTAGCCAGAACTGCAGAAGAAGGCTCCTCAAGGTGGATAAGAGGGGCTGCAGTCTGGCGCAACTTAGATAAATGTGGAATACGGACTCTCGCTCGCCACAGAAGGGACAGGAGGCGGGGGAGTCCGTGAAGTGTGCCAAATACTCTCCTGTGCTCAGCACTCCGTGGAGGACCCTCCAACTCAAATCCCCGGCGGGACGGGGAACCAAAGCTGAATAGATTTCCTTCCACCGGGGTCTCTTGCCCTCGTTCCCAAGAAATACCCGCCTCCAGATGGTATCTGGGCGGGTGACAAGGGCGAGGTAGTGCACTATATGGAGCACCAGAGAATACAGGACTTTCCTCGGCATGCCGCGAAAACATGCCGGGGACATATCCCCCAACCTGCTGAGGTTTGGGGAGATAGGAGCCCGAGGGGGTTGCCTTGGTTTGGGTTCTACGCAAAGATCCGGAGAGCTGAAGTTGATAGGTTGACAAGGCTCTCCGGTCTGCAAAACCCCCTCGATGAAGGTGCGTGAGTCGGGGTGGATGGCATCTTTAATCTCCTGGATCAAACGACGAGGGACGCGGGCAGTAAGCAGACCCATACGGGGCGCGAGCTCCTCTGCTCCTACCCAGTCCTGCCGCTCATAGTCCAGGAGATCCCCGACTCTGGTCACCTGTGCCAGGATTAGCCGGCGGCAAATAGAGGGTGAATCCAACATCCCTGCCCTTTGCCCCCCCTCCCTCCCTGCCCTTTGCCCCCCTGTACTTTTCCCCCCTGCACTTTGCCCCCCCTCCCTCATTGCCCTTTGCCCCCCCCTCCCTCCCCTTTCCCCCCCTCCCTCCCTGCCTTTTGCCCCCCTCCTTGCCCTTTGCCACACCTCCCTGCCCTTTGACACCCCTCCCTCCCTGCCCTTTGTCCCCTCCCTCCCTGCCCTTTGCCCCCCCTCCCTGCCCTTTGCCCCCCCTCCCTCCCTCCCCTTTGCCCCCCCTCCCTGCCCTTTGCCCCCCCTCCCTGCCCTTTGCCCCCCTCCCTCCCTGCCCTTTGCCCCCCCTCCCTCCCCTTTGCCCCCCCTCCCCCCCCTGCCCTTTGCCCCCCCTCCCTCCCTGCCCTTTGCCCCCCCTCCCCCCTGCCCTTTGCCCCCCCTCCCTCCCTGCCCTTTGCCCCCCCTCCCTCCCTGTCCTTTGCCCCCCCTCCCTCCCTGTCCTTTGCCCCCCCTCCCTGTCCTTTGCCCCCCCTCCCTCCCTGTCCTTTGCCCCCCCCTCCCCCCCTGCCCTTTGCCCCCCCCACCCCCCCTGCCCTTTGCCCCCAACTGCCCTTTGCCCTCCCTCCCTGCTCTTTGCCCCCCCTCCCTGCCCTTTGCCCCCCCTCCCTCCCTGCCCTTTGCCCCCCTCCATGCCCTTTGCTCCCCTCCCTGCCCTTTGCCCCCCTCCCTGTCCTTTGCCCCCCATCCCTGACCTTTGCCCCCCCTCCCTCCCTGCCCTTTGCCCCCCCTCCCTCCCTGCCCTTTGCCCCCCCTCCCTCCCTGTCCTTTGCCCCCCCTCCCTGTCCTTTGCCCCCCCTCCCTCCCTGTCCTTTGCCCCCCCCCTCCCCCCCTGCCCTTTGCCCCCCCCTCCCCCCTGCCCTTTGCCCCCAACTGCCCTTTGCCCTCCCTCCCTGCAATTTGCCCCCCCTCCCTCCCTGCTCTTTGCCCCCCCTCCCTCCCTGCCCTTTGCCCCCCCTCCCTCCCTGCCCTTTGCCCCCCTCCATGCCCTTTGCTCCCCTCCCTGCCCTTTGCCCCCCTCCCTGTCCTTTGCCCCCCATCCCTGACCTTTGCCCCCCCTCCCTCCCTGCCCTTTGCCCCCCCTCCCTCCCTGCCCTTTGCCCCCCCTCCCTCCCTGCCCTTTGCCCCCCCTCCCTCCCTGCCCTTTGCCCATCCCACCCTCCTGCCCTTTGCCCCTCCACCCTCCCTGCCCTTTGCCCCCCACCCTCCCTGCCCTTTGCCCATCCCACTCTCCTGCCCCCCTCCCTGCCCTTTGCCCCCCCTCCCTGCCCTTTGCCCCCCCTCCCTGCCCTTTGCCCCCCTTCTCCCCTCCCTCCCTCCTTGCCCTTTGCCCCCCCCTGCCCTTTGCCCCCCTCCCTCCCTCCCCTTTGCCCCTCCTTCCCTTTGCCCTTCCTCCCTCCCTGCCCTTTGCCCCCCCTCCCTCCCTGCCCTTTGCCCCCCCCTCCCTCCCCTTTGCCCCCCCCTCCCTCCCCTTTGCCCCCCCTCCCTGTCCTTTGCCCTCCCTCCTCTCTGCCCTTTGCCCCCCCTGCCCTTTGCCCTCCTCCCTGCCCTTTGCCCCCCTCCCTCCCTGCCCTTTGCCCCCCTCCCTCCCCTTTGCCCCCTGTCCTTTGCCCTCCCTCCCTGCCCTTTGCCCCCCCTCCCTCCCCTTTGCCCCCCCCACCTCCCCTTTGCCCCCCCCACCTTCCCTGCCCTTTGCCCCCCCCCATCCTCCCTGCCCTTTGCCCCCCCACCCCACCCTCCCTGCCCTTTGCCCCTCCCACCCTCCCTGCCCTTTGCCCCTCCCCCCTCCCACCCTCCCTGCCCTTGCCCCTCCCACCCTCCCTGCCCTTTGCCCCTCCCACCCTCCCTGCCCTTTAACCCCACACCCTCCCCTTTGCCCCCACCCTCCCTGCCCTTTGCCCATCCCACCCTCCTGCCCACCCCATCCTCCCTGCCCTTTGCCCCCCCTCTCTGCCCTTTGCCCCCCTCCCTCCCTGCCCTTTGCCCCCCTCCCTCCCTGCCCTTTGCCCCCCCTCCCTCCTGCCCTTTGCCCCCCCTCCCTCCCTGCCCTTTGCCCCTCCCTCCCTGCCCTTTGCCCCTCCCTTCCTCCTTGCCCTTTGCCCCCCTCCTGCCTTTGCCCCCCCTCCCTCCTTGCCCTTTGCCCCCCTCCCCTTTGCCTCCTCCCTACCTGCCCTTTGCCCCCCCCCTCCCTGCTGTTTGCCCCCCCCCTCCCTGCCCTTTGCCCCCCCCTCCCTCCCTGCCCTTTGCCCCCCTCCCTCCCTGCCCTTTGCCCCCCTCCCTCCCTGCCCTTTGCCCCCCCTCCCTCCCTGCCCTTTGCCCCCCCTCCCTCCCTGCCCTTTGCCCCCCCTCCCTCCCTGCCTTTGCCCCCCCTCCCTCCCTGCCCTTTGCCCCCCTCCCTCCCCTTTGCCCCCCCCCTTCCTCCCTGCCCTTTGCCCCCCCCTTCCTCCCTGCCCTTTGCCCCCCGTCCCTCCCTGCCCTTTGCCCCCCCCTGCCATTTGCCCCCCCCTCCCCTTTGCCCCCCCTCCCTCCTTGCCCTTTGCCCCCCCTCCCTCCTTGCCCTTTGCCCCCCTCTCCTTGCCTTTGCCCCCCTCCCTCCCCTCTGAAAGCTCTTTGCCCCCCCTCCCTGCCCTTTGCCTCCCTCCCTCCCCTTTGCGCCCCCTCCCTCCCTGCCCTTTGCCCCCCTCCCTCCCCTTTGCCCCCCTCCCTCCCTGCCCTTTGCCCCCTCTCCCCTTTGCCCCCCTCCCTCCCCTTTGCCCCCCTCCCTCCCTCCCCTTTGCCCCCCCTCCCTCCCTCCCTTTGCCCCCCCTCCTTCCCTGCCCTTTGCCCCCCCTGCCATTTGCCCCCCCTCCCTTTGCCCCCCCTCCCTCCTGCCCTTTGCCCCCCCTCCCTCCTTGCCCTTTGCCCCCCCCTCCTCCTTGCCCTTTGCCCCCCTCCTCTCCCTCTCTGAAAGCCCTTTGCCCCCCCTCCCTGCCCTTTGCCTCCCCTCCCTCCCCTTTGCGCCCCCTCCCTCCTGCCCTTTGCCCCCCTCCCTCCCTTTGCCCCCCCTCCCTCCCTGCCCTTTGCCTCCCTGCCCTTTGCCCCCTCTCCTTTGCCCCCTCCCTCCCCTTTGCCCCCCTCCCTCCCTCCCCTTTGCCCCCCCTCCCTCCCTCCCTTTGCCCCCCCTCCTCCCTCCCCTTTGCCCCCCCTCCTTCCCTGCCCTTTGCCCCCCCTCCCTGCCCTTTGCCCCCCTCCCTCCCTGCCCTTTGCCCCCCTCCCTCCCTGCCCTTTGCCCCCCTCCCTCCCTGCCCTTTGCCCCCCTCCCTCCCTGCCCTTTGCCCCCACTCCCTGCCCTTGCCCCCCTCCCTCCCCTTTGCCCCCCCTCCCTCCCTTTGCCCCCCCTCCCTCCCCTTTGCCCCCCCTCCCTCCCTGCCCTTTGCCCCCCTCCCTCCCTGCCTTTTGCCCCCCCTCCCTCCCTGCCCTTGCCCCCCCTCCCTCCCTGCCCTTTGCCCCCCTCCCTCCCTGCCCTTGCCCCCCCTCCCTCCCTGCCCTTTGCCCCCCTCCTCCCTGCCCTTTGCCCCCCTCCCTCCCTGCCCTTTGCCCCCCCTCCTCCCTGCCCTTTGCCCCCCTCCCTCCCTGCCCTTTGCCCCCCTCCCTCCTGCCCTTTGCCCCCCCTCCCTCCCTGCCCTTTGCCCCCCCTCCCTCCCTGCCCTTTGCCCCCCCTCCCTCCCTGCCCTTTGCCCCCCCCTCCCTCCCTGCCCTTTGCCCCCCCTCCCTCCCTGCCCTTTGCCCCCCTCCCTGTCCTTTGCCCCCCCCTCCCTGTCTTTGCCCCCCTCCCTGTCCTTTGCCCCCCCCTCCCCTCCCTGTCCTTTGCCCCCCCCTCCCTCCTGTCCTTTGCCCCCCCTCCCTCCCTGTCCTTTGCCACCCCCTCCCTCCTGTCCTTTGCCCCCCTCCTCCTGTCCTTTGCCCCCCCTCCCTCCCTGTCCTTTGCCCCCCCCTCCCTCCCTGTCCTTTGCCCCCCCTCCCTCCCTGTCCTTTGCCCCCCCCTCCCTCCCTGTCCTTTGCCCCCCGCTCCCTCCCTGTCCTTTGCCCCCCCCTCCCTCCCTGTCCTTGCCCCCCCCTCCCTCCCTGTCCTTTGCCCCCCCCCTCCCTCCCTGTCCTTTGCCCCCCCCCTCCCTCCCTGTCCTTTGCCCCCCCCTCCCTCCCTGTCCTTTGCCCCCCCCCTCCCTCCCTGTCCTTTGCCCCCCCCCTCCCTCCCTGTCCTTTGCCCCCCCCCCTCCCTCCCCCTTTGCCCCCCCCCTCCCTCCCTGTCCTTTGCCCCCCCCTCCCTCCCTGTCCTTTGCCCCCCCCCTCCCTCCCTGTCCTTTGCCCCCCCCTCCCTCCCTGTCCTTTGCCCCCCCCCTCCCTCCCTGTCCTTGCCCCCCCCTCCCTCCCTGTCCTTTGCCCCCCCCTCCCTCCCTGTCCTTTGCCCCCCCCTCCCTCCCTGTCCTTTGCCCCCCCCCTCCCTCCCTGTCCTTTGCCCCCCCCCTCCTCCCTGTCCTTTGCCCCCCCCTCCCTCCCGTCCTTTGCCCCCCCCTCCCTCCCTGTCCTTTGCCCCCCCCTCCCTCCCTGTCCTTTGCCCCCCCCCCCTCCTTCCCTGTCCCTTTGCCCCCCCCCCTCCTTCCCTGTCCTTTGCCCCCCCCCCTCCCTGTCCTTTGCCCCCCCTCTCCCTGTCCTTTGCCCCCTCCCTCCCTGTCCTTTGCCCCCCCCCCTCCCTCCCTGTCCTTTGCCCCCCCCCCCTCCCTCCTGTCTTTGCCCCCCCCTCCCTGTCCTTTGCCCCCCCCCCTCCCTCCCTGTCCTTTGCCCCCCCCCCTCCCTCCCTGTCCTTTGCCCCCCCCCCTCCCTCCCTGTCCTTTGCCCCCCCCTCCTCCCTGTCCTTTGCCCCCCCCCTCCCTCCCTGTCCTTTGCCCCCCCCTCCCCTCCCTGTCCTTTTGCCCCCCCCCTCCACCTGTCCTTTGCCCCCCCCTCCTGTCCTTTGCCCCCCCCCTCCCTGTCCTTTGCCCCCCCCCCTCCCTCCCTGTCCTTTGCCCCCCCCCTCCCTCCCTGTCCTTTGCCCCCCCCCTCCCTCCTGTCCTTTGCCCCCCCCTCCCTCCCTGTCCTTTGCCCCCCCTCCCTCCCTGCCCTTTGCCCCCCCTCCCTCCCTGCCCTTTGCCCCCCCTCCCTCCCTGCCCTTTGCCCCCCTCCCTCCCTGCCCTTTGCCCCCCCTCCCTCCCTGCCCTTTGCCCCCCCTCCCTCCCTGCCCTTTGCCCCCCTCCCTCCCTGCCCTTTGCCCCCCTCCTCCCTGCCCTTTGCCCCCCCTCCCTCCCTGCCCTTTGCCCCCTCTCCCTGCCCTTTGCCCCCACTCCTGCCTTGCCCCCCCTCCCTCCCCTTTGCCCCCCCTCCCTCCTTTGCCCCCTCCCTCCCCTTTGCCCCCCTCCCTCCCTGCCTTTGCCCCCCTCCCTCCCTGCCTTTTGCCCCCCCTCCCTCCCTGCCCTTTGCCCCCCTCCCTCCCTGCCCTTTGCCCCCCTCCCTCCCTGCCCTTTGCCCCCCCTCCCTCCCTGCCCTTTGCCCCCCCTCCCTCCCTGCCCTTTGCCCCCCTCCCTCCCTGCCCTTTGCCCCCCCTCCCTCCTGCCCTTGCCCCCTCCCTCCCTGCCCTTTGCCCCCCCTCCTCCCTGCCCTTTGCCCCCCCTCCCTCCCTGCCCTTTGCCCCCCTCCCTCCCTGCCCTTTGCCCCCCCCTCCCTCCCTGCCCTTTGCCCCCCCCTCCCTCCCTGCCCTTTGCCCCCCTCCCTGTCCTTTGCCCCCCCCTCCCTGTCCTTTGCCCCCCCCTCCCTGTCCTTTGCCCCCCCTCCCTCCCTGTCCTTTGCCCCCCCCCTCCCTCCCTGTCCTTTGCCCCCCCCCTCCCTCCCTGTCCTTTGCCCCCCCCTCCCTCCCTGTCCTTTGCCCCCCCTCCCTCCCTGTCCTTTGCCCCCCCGCTCCCTCCCTGTCCTTTGCCCCCCCCTCCCTCCCTGTCCTTTTGCCCCCCCCCTCCCTCCCTGTCCTTTGCCCCCCCCCTCCCTCCCTGTCCTTTGCCCCCCCCCCTCCCTCCCTGTCCTTTGCCCCCCCCCTCCCTCCCTGTCCTTTGCCCCCCCCCTCCCTCCTGTCCTTTGCCCCCCCCTCCCTCCCTGTCCTTTGCCCCCCCTCCTCCCTGTCCTTTGCCCCCCCCTCCCTCCCTGTCCTTTGCCCCCCCCCCTCTCCCTGTCCTTGCCCCCCCCTCCCTCCCTGTCCTTGCCCCCCCCCCTCCCTCCCTGTCCTTTGGCCCCCCCCTCCCTCCCCTTTGCCCCCCCCTCCCTCCCCTTTGCCCCCCCCCTCCCTCCCTGTCCTTTGCCCCCCCCCTCCCTCCCTGTCCTTTGCCCCCCCCCCTCCCTCCTGTCCTTTGCCCCCCCCTCCCTCCCTGTCCTTTGCCCCCCCCTCCCTCCCTGTCCTTTGCCCCCCCCTCCCTCCCTGTCCTTTGCCCCCCCCTCCCTCCCTGTCCTTTGCCCCCCCCTCCCTCCCTGTCCTTTGCCCCCCCCTCCCTCCCTGTCCTTTGCCCCCCCTCCCTCCCTGTCCTTGCCCCCCCCCTCCCTCCCTGTCCTTTGCCCCCCCCTCCCTCCCTGTCCTTTGCCCCCCCCTCCCTCCTGTCCTTTGCCCCCCCCCTCCTTCCCTGTCCTTTGCCCCCCCCCCTCCTTCCCTGTCCTTTGCCCCCCCCCCTCCCTGTCCTTTGCCCCCCCTCCCTCCCTGTTCCTTTGCCCCCCCTCCCTCCCTGTCCTTTGCCCCCCTCCCTCCCTGTCCTTTGCCCCCCCTCCCTCCCTGTCCTTTGCCCCCTCCCTCCCTGTCCTTTGCCCCCCCCCTCCCTCCCTGTCCTTTGCCCCCCCCCCCTCCCTCCCTGTCCTTTGCCCCCCCCCTCCCTGTCCTTTGCCCCCCCCCTCCCTCCCTGTCCTTTGCCCCCCCCCCCTCCCTCCCTGTCCTTTGCCCCCCCCCTCCCTCCCTGTCCTTTGCCCCCCCCTCCCTCCCTGTCCTTTGCCCCCCCCCTCCCTCCCTGTCCTTTGCCCCCCCCTCCCTCCCTGTCCTTTGCCCCCCCCCTCCCTCCCTGTCCTTTGCCCCCCCCCTCCCTCCCTGTCCTTTGCCCCCCCCTCCCTGTCCTTTGCCCCCCCCCTCCCTGTCCTTTGCCCCCCCCTCCCTCCCTGTCCTTTGCCCCCCCCCTCCCTCCCTGTCCTTTGCCCCCCCCCTCCCTCCCTGTCCTTTGCCCCCCCCCTCCCTCCCTGTCCTTTGCCCCCCCCTCCCTCCCTGTCCTTTGCCCCCCCCCTCCCCTCCCTCCCTGTCCTTTGCCCCCCCCTCCCTCCCTGTCCTTTGCGCCCCCCCCCTCCCTCCCTGTCCTTTGCCCCCCCCCTCCCTCCCTGTCCTTTGCCCCCCCCCTCCCTCCCTGTCCTTTGCCCCCCCCCCCTCCCTGTCCTTTGCCCCCCCACTCCCTCCCTGTCCTTTGCCCCCCCTCCCTCCCTGTCCTTTGCCCCCCCTCCCTCCCTGTCCTTTGCCCCCCCCTCCCTCCCTCCCTGTCCTTTGCCCCCCCCCTCACCTGTCCTTTGCCCCCCCCTCCCCTGTCCTTGCCCCCCCCTCCCTGTCCTTTGCCCCCCCCCCTCCCTGTCCTTTGCCCCCCCCCTCCCTGTCCTTTGCCCCCCCCCTCCCTGTCCTTTGCCCCCCCCCTCCCTCCTCCCTGTCCTTTGCCCCCCCCCTCCCTCCCTCCCTGTCCTTTGCCCCCCCTCCCTCCCTCCCTGTCCTTTGCCCCCCCTCCCTCCCTCCCTGTCCTTTGCCCCCCCCTCCCTCCCTGTCCTTTGCCCCCCCCCTCCCTCCCTGTCCTTTGCCCCCCCCCCCTCCCTCCCTGTCCTTTGCCCCCCCCCTCCCTCCCTGTCCTTTGCCCCCCCCCTCCCTCCCTGTCCTTTGCCCCCCCCTCCCTCCCTGTCCTTTGCCTTCCTCCCTCCCTGTCCCTTTGCCCCCCCCCCCTCCCTCCCTGTCCTTTGCCCCCCCCCTCCTCCCTGTCCTTTGCCCCCTCCTCCTGTCCTTTGCCCCCCCCTCCCTCCCTGTCCTTTGCCCCCCCCCTCCCCCTCCCTGTCCTTTGCCCCCCCCCTCCCTCCCTGTCCTTTTGCCCCCCCCCTCCCTCCCTGTCCTTTGCCCCCCCCCTCCCTCCCTGTCCTTTGCCCCCCCCCTCCCTCCCTGTCCTTTGCCCCCCCCCTCCCTCCCTGTCCTTTGCCCCCCCCCTCCCTCCCTGTCCTTTGCCCCCCCCCCTCCCTCCCTGTCCTTTGCCCCCCCCTCCCTCCCTGTCCTTTGCCCCCCCTCCCTCCCTGCTTGCCCCCCCCTCCTCCCTGTCCTTTGCCCCACCCCTCCTCCCTCCTCCCCCCCTCCCTGTCCTTTGCCCCCCCCTCCCTCCCTGTCCTTTGCCCCCCCCCTCTCCTGTCCTTTGCCCCCCCCTCCCTCCCTGTCCTTTGCCCCCCCCTCCCTCCCTGTCCTTTTGCCCCCCCCTCCCTCCCTGCCTTGCCCCCCCCCTCTCCTCCCTGTCTTTGCCCCCCCCCCTCCCGTCTTGCCCCTCCTCTTGTGCCCCCCCCCTCCCTCCCTGTCCTTTGCCCCCCCCCTCCCTCCCTGTCCTTTGCCCCCCCCCCTCCCTCCCTGTCCTTTGCCCCCCCCCCTCCCTCCCTGTCCTTTGCCCCCCCCCCTCCCTCCCTGTCCTTTGCCCCCCCCCTCCCTCCCTGTCCTTTGCCCCCCCCCTCCCTCCCTGTCCTTTGCCCCCCCCCTCCCTCCCTGTCCTTTGCCCCCCCCCTCCCTCCCTGTCCTTTGCCCCCCCCCTCCCTCCCTGTCCTTTGCCCCCCCCCTCCCTCCCTCCCTGTCCTTTGCCCCCCCCCTCCTCCCTGTCCTTTGCCCCCCCCTCCCTCCCTGTCCTTTGCCCCCCCCCCTCCCTCCCTGTCCTTTGCCCCCCCCCCTCCCTCCCTGTCCTTTGCCCCCCCCCCTCCCTCCCTGTCCTTTGCCCCCCCCTCCCTCCCTGTCCTTTGCCCCCCCCCTCCCTCCCTGTCCTTTGCCCCCCCCCTCCCTCCCTGTCCTTTGCCCCCCCCCTCCCTCCCTGTCCTTTGCCCCCCCCCCTCCCTCCCTGTCCTTTGCCCCCCCCCCTCCCTCCCTGTCCTTTGCCCCCCCCCCTCCCTCCCTGTCCTTTGCCCCCCCCCCTCCCTCCCTGTCCTTTGCCCCCCCCCCTCCCTCCCTGTCCTTTGCCCCCCCCCCTCCCTCCCTGTCCTTTGCCCCCCCCCCTCCCTCCCTGTCCTTTGCCCCCCCCCCTCCCTCCCTGTCCTTTGCCCCCCCCCCTCCCTCCCTGTCCTTTGCCCCCCCCCCCTCCCTCCCTGTCCTTTGCCCCCCCCCTCCCTCCCTGTCCTTTGCCCCCCCCTCCCTCCCTGTCCTTTGCCCCCCCCCTCCCTCCCTGTCCTTTGCCCCCCCCCTCCCTCCCTGTCCTTTGCCCCCCCCCTCCCTCCCTGTCCTTTGCCCCCCCCCCTCCCTCCCTGTCCTTTGCCCCCCCCCCTCCCTCCCTGTCCTTTGCCCCCCCCCCCTCCCTCCCTGTCCTTTGCCCCCCCCCTCCCTCCCTGTCCTTTGCCCCCCCCCCTCCCTCCCTGTCCTTTGCCCCCCCCCTCCCTCCCTGTCCTTTGCCCCCCCCCTCCCTCCCTGTCCTTTGCCCCCCCCCTCCCTCCCTGTCCTTTGCCCCCCCTCCCTCCCTGTCCTTTGCCCCCCCCCCCTCCCTCCCTGTCCTTTGCCCCCCCCCTCCCTCCCTGTCCTTTGCCCCCCCCCTCCCTCCCTGTCCTTTGCCCCCCCCCTCCCTCCCTGTCCTTTGCCCCCCCCCTCCCTCCCTGTCCTTTGCCCCCCCCCTCCCTCCCTGTCCTTTGCCCCCCCCCTCCCTCCCTGTCCTTTGCCCCCCCCCTCCCTCCCTGTCCTTTGCCCCACCCCTCCCTCCCTGTCCTTTGCCCCCACCCCTCCCTCCCTGTCCTTTGCCCCCACCCCTCCCTCCCTGTCCTTTGCCCCCACCCCTCCCTCCCTGTCCTTTGCCCCCACCCCTCCCTCCCTGTCCTTTGCCCCCACCCCTCCCTCCCTGTCCTTTGCCCCCACCCCTCCCTCCCTGTCCTTTGCCCCCACCCCACCCTCCCTGCCCCCCACCCCACCCTCCCCTCCCTCCCTGTCCTTTGCCCCCCCCTCCCTCCCTGTCCTTTGCCCCCCCCCTCCCTCCCTGTCCTTTGCCCCCCCCCTCCCTCCCTGTCCTTTGCCCCCCCCCTCCCTCCCTGTCCTTTGCCCCCCCCTCCCTCCCTGTCCTTTGCCCCCCCCCCTCCCTGTCCTTTGCCCCCCCCCTCCCTCCCTGTCCTTTGCCCCCCCCCTCCCTCCCTGTCCTTTGCCCCCCCCTCCCTGTCCTTTGCCCCCCCCCTCCCTCCCTGTCCTTTGCCCCCCCCCTCCCTCCCTGTCCTTTGCCCCACCCCTCCCTCCCTGTCCTTTGCCCCCACCCCTCCCTCCCTGTCCTTTGCCCCCACCCCTCCCTCCCTGTCCTTTGCCCCCACCCCTCCCTCCCTGTCCTTTGCCCCCACCCCTCCCTCCCTGTCCTTTGCCCCCACCCCTCCCTCCCTGTCCTTTGCCCCCACCCCTCCCTCCCTGTCCTTTGCCCCCACCCCTCCCTCCCTGTCCTTTGCCCCCACCCCTCCCTCCCTGTCCTTTGCCCCCACCCCTCCCTCCCTGTCCTTTGCCCCCACCCCTCCCTCCCTGTCCTTTGCCCCCACCCCACCCTCCCTGCCCCCCACCCCACCCTCCCTGCCCCCCACCCCACCCTCCCTGCCCCCCACCCCACCCTCCTGCCCTTTGCCCCCCACCCTCCCTGCCCTTTGCCCCCCACCCCACCCTCCCTGCCCCCCACCCCACCCTCCCTGCCCCCCACCCCACCCTCCCTGCCCTTTGCCCCCCACCCCACCCTCCCTGCCCTTTGCCCCCCACCCCACCCTCCCTGCCCTCCACCCCACCCTCCCTGCCCTTTGCCCCCCACCCTCCCTGCCCCCCACCCCACCCTCCCTGCCCTTTGCCCCCCACCCTCCCTGCCCCCCACCCCACCCTCCCTCCCACCCCACCCTCCCTGCCCCCCACCCCACCCTCCCTGCCCCCCACCCCACCCTCCCTGCCCTTTGCCCCCCACCCCACCCTCCCTGCCCTTTGCCCCCCACCCCACCCTCCCTGCCCTTTGCCCCCCACCCCACCCTCCCTGCCCTTTGCCCCCCACCCCACCCTCCCTGCCCTTTGCCCCCCACCCCACCCTCCCTGCCCTTTGCCCCCACCCCACCCTCCCTGCCCTTTGCCCCCCACCCCACCCTCCCTGCCCTTTGCCCCCCACCCCACCCTCTGCCCCCCACCCCACCCTCCCTGCCCTTTGCCCCCCACCCCACCCTCCCTCCCCTTTGCCCCCCACCCCACCCTCCCTCCCCTTTGCCCCCACCCCACCCTCCCTCCCCTTTGCCCCCCACCCCACCTCCCCTTTGCCCCCCACCCCACCCTCCCTCCCCTTTGCCCCCCACCCCACCCTCCCTCCCTTTGCCCCCCACCCCACCCTCCCTCCCCTTTGCTCCCACCCCACCCTCCCCTTTGCCCCCCACCCCACCCTCCCCTTTGCCCCCCACCCCACCCTCCCCTTTGCCCCCCACCCCACCCTCCCCTTTGCCCCCCACCCCACCCTCCCCTTTGCCCCCCACCCCACCCTCCCCTTTGCCCCCCACCCCACCCTCCCCTTTGCCCCCCACCCCACCCTCCCCTTTGCCCCCCACCCCACCCTCCCCTTTGCCCCCCACCCCACCCTCCCCTTTGCCCCCACCCCACCCTCCCCTTTGCCCCCCACCCCACCCTCCCCTTTGCCCCCCACCCCACCCTCCCCTTTGCCCCCCACCCCACCCTCCCCTTTGCCCCCCACCCCACCCTCCCCTTTGCCCCCCACCCCACCCTCCCCTTTGCCCCCCACCCCACCCTCCCTGCCCTTTGCCCCCCACCCCACCCTCCCTGCCCTTTGCCCCCCACCCCACCCTCCCTGCCCTTTGCCCCCCACCCCACCCTCCCTGCCCTTTGCCCCCCACCCCACCCTCCCTGCCCTTTGCCCCCCACCCCACCCTCCCTGCCCTTTGCCCCCACCCCACCCTCCCTGCCCTTGCCCCCCACCCCACCCTCCCTGCCCTTTGCCCCCCACCCCACCCTCCCTGCCCTTTGCCCCCACCCCACCCTCCCTGCCCTTTGGCCCCCCACCCCACCCTCCCTGCCCTTTGCCCCCCACCCCACCCTCCCTGCCCTTTGCCCCCCACCCCACCCTCCCTGCCCTTTGCCCCCCACCCCACCCTCCCTGCCCTTTGCCCATACTCAGTGGCTTTCTGACACTGACTTACTGTTCCCTGTACCTGTTCCCTGTCCCCCTGACTCAGATGTGACCGGGGGGTGGCCAGAGTTAGGTGCCCAGTTTAAGGATGCTATGCGATCTGATCCCAGCTTGGAGGGCATGAGACTGCGGGCATCCGAGTCTAAGCCAAGCAAG